>NC_069505.1:258866522-259129022 GCF_027579735.1 Bombina bombina
CAAACACATGTAACTTTGACTATACACGTTAACAGATTTTTATTTACCAACTGTAAGGAATAAGAATCAAAGTACTGAATAGAAAAATAAACTTATCAATATAAATTGCAGCATCTTTTGTAAAATAGCAGATTTTGCAAATGTCTAAAGTGTTTTTACAGCTGAATTATCAGCAGAGAGAAGTGAAAATGTGTTTTTTTATAGCAAAACATTAGGTATTAAAGAGCCAGTGAGTGGTTGGGAATAACAAAAAGCTGTATTTTCCTACACACAAGCACACATTTAATAACCTCCAGTGTGTCTCACTAGGCCCTGTCTGATAGTTCCTATGGTAACTCAGATAAAAAAGCGCCATTTTCCATATCTCTATGAAAGTCTATTATATTGCAGGATTAGTTCATCTTCTGCTAAGGTCAGACACAAAGTCACACAACCTGGAATATTTAGAATCTATGTGCACTGGATTTTTTTCCCTCTGCCCTTTCAAAATCTACAAAAGGGTGAGGTTTCAGGGGGTGGTGCTGTTCTGAAAATGTTAAGCAATAAAATATGATTAATAACTGAGGAAAGACACAATTGTTATTTTTTTTCAGCATTGTTAATACTTAAGATACATTATCTATTCATCTGTGCCTATGAGCACTGCAGATAGCAATATCTTACTGAAGCCAAGATGATGTGCAGGTACACAGCGCCACCTACTGCTAGGACACAGTACTGCAGCTAAAGTCTTGGCTTAGTTGTAACAAATAACTATGGTGTCTATTTACAGTGGCATATTTATGTAGCAGCTGTGACCCAAGCTAAGTTCATTCAGTCAGAAGAGCAGAGAAGAATCTCCAATTTATCAGTTTTTTTAAATGGAAGTCTGCTGTAAGCTCCTGTTTTCCAACCCTATAGCAAGTCAATTACTCACAAATAACCGACTTCCAGTCTAGGAGTAAAGTACTGACAACTTCAGCACTCAAGTGGGGCATGTACATTTGCATATCCTTCACCTGCTGACTTCTAGTTGTTAGGGTAAAAATTACACTTTCATAGATGAGACAGAGTTGTTGTCTGGATCCAGCACCACTATTCACTACAATCTGTCTCCTCTCCAGACTTTAGACCCCCTAACCTGGGACTATAAACTAGAAGTTAACAGAAGATATGAAAATGTGGAAAGCACCAACTTTAGGCAGCGTTACCAAATTTACTTTGTTTTCTTGGTAACCTTTGTTGAAAGCATAACTAGGTAGGCTCAGGAGGAACAATGCTCATTGGATCGGCAAATGCTGTAACACATCAGAGTATTTTAATTTTATACTTTTATGCCCCTTTAAAATGCCACCATAGTAAGTATCAGGTGTAAATATTAATTACCTGCAGTTGCCAGACATAAAAGGGACATGAAACCTAATAGTTTTCTTTAATAATTCCAACAGAACATAACATTTTACACAACTTTCCAATTTACTTCTATTATCTAATTTTCTAATCTAGGTTCAGTATCTAGGAGCTAGCTGCTGATTGGTGGTTGCACCTATATTCCTCTTCATTGGCTGTCATTGGCTCACCTAATGCGTTTAGCTAGTTCCCAGTACATTGCTGCTCTTCAACAGAGGATACCAAGAGAATGAAACAGATTTGATAATAGAAATATATTTGAAAGTTATGTAAGATTTTATGTCCCTTTAATTAGGACAATTTACAAGAATAAATAAATAGTTAAATTATAAAAACACCCCTAATGTATACAACTAATTTAAATACATTTATTCAGATATGTTTTTAAATATACATTTACATTTTAAACACTATTCCCTACACAATTTTACCTGAGTTTTAAAACTAATGTTTCAAGTTGATAAATTATTTTTAACTTATTTTGTACAATTCTAAGTATTTATTGTCTGATGTTGCAACCGGTAGCAGAGGACCCTAGTGCAAAACATTTTTTGGTCACCCCCAAAAGTAACTTACGGCTAGATTACGAGTTTTGCGTTATGGCTCATAACGCTGCTTTTTCACTACCGCTGCTATTACGAGTCTTGCAGGTACAGCTGTACCGCACACTTTTTTGGCCGCAACGCAACCTAACTACCGCACCTTTCAAAAAGTCTTTTTTCAATGGGACTTCCATAGCGCCGGTATTATGAGTCTGACTGTCCGGCCATAAAGTGAACGGTACAGCCTATAACTACAAGATCCGTACCGTAAACTGAAAGTCAGTAGTTATGGGTTTACGTTACAAAGCTGTAGCATAAAACTCATAACTAAATTGTTACAAAGTACACTAACACCCATAAACTACCTATTAACCCCTAAACCAAGGCCCTCTCGCATCGCAAACACTAAAATAACAATTTTAACCCCTAATCGGCCTCTCTGGACATCGCTGCCACTATAATAAACATATTAACCCTCCTGCATTGTAAACACTAGTTAAATATTATTAACCCCTAATCTGCTGCCCCCAACATTACCGCAGCCACTATACTAAAGTTTTTAACCCCTAATCCTAACCCTAACCCTAAGTCTAACCCTAACACCCCTAACTTTAATATAATTAAAATAAATCTAAATAAAAATTACTATCATTAACTAAATAATACCTATTTAAAACTAAATACATACCTATAAAATAAACCCTAAGCTAGCTACAATATAACTAATAGTTACATTGTAGATATCTTAGGTTTTATTTTTATTTCACAGCTAAGTTTGTATTTATTTTAACTAGGTAGACTAGTTACTAAATAGTTATTAACTATTTACTAACTACCTAGTTAAAATAAATAAAAATGTACCTGTAAAATTAAACCTAACCTGCCTCATACTAACACCTAACATTACACTACAATGAAATAAATTACATTAATTAAATACAATTAACTAAATTGCAAAAAAATAAACACTAAATTACACAAAATAAAAAAGAAATTATCAATTATCAAATCTAATAGCCCTATCCAAATAAAAAGCCCCCCGCCCCAAATAAAAAAAAAAACCTAGCCTAAACTAAACTGCCAATAGCCCTTAAAAGGACATTTTGCGGGGTATTGCTCCAAATAAATCAGCTCTTTTACCTGTAAAAATACAAACAACCCCCCAACAGTAAAACCCACCACCCACACAACCAAACCCCCCAAATAAAATCCTATCTAAATAAACCTAAGCTCCCCTTTGCCCTGAAAAGGGAATTTGGATGGGCATTCTTTTCCATTGCCCAAACCCTAAGCTAAAAATATAACCCACCCAATAAACCCTTAATAAAACCTAACACTAACCCCTGAAGATCCACTTACAGTTTTTGAAGACCGGACATGTATCCTCATCAAGCCGGGAGAAGTATTCATCCAAGCGGGCAGAAGTCCTCAACGAAGCCGGGTGAAGTCTTCATCCAAGCGGAAAGAAGTGGTCCTCCAGGCGGGTAGAAGTCTTCATCCAGACGGCATCTTCTATCTTCATCCTTCCGACGCGAAGCGGCTCCATCTTCAAGACATCCGGTGCGGAGCATCCTCTTCAGTCGACGGCTACTGAAGAATGAAGCTTCCTTTAAGGGACATCATCCAAGATGGCGTCCCTAGAATTCTATCAGCCAATTGGAATTAAAGGGTAAAAAATCCTATTGGCTGATGCAATCAGCCAATAGGATTGAGCTCACATTCTATTGGCTGTTCCAATCAGCCAATAGAATGCAAGCTCAATCCTATTGGCTGATGCAATCAGCCAATAGGATTTTTTCACCTTTAATTCTGATTGGATGATAGAATTCTATCAGCCAATCGGAATTCAAGGGACGCCATCTTGGATGACGTCCCTTAAAGGAACCTTCATTCTTCAGTAGCCATCGACAGAAGAGGATGTTCCGCGCCAGATGTCTTGAAGATGGAGCCGCTCCGCGTCGGAAGGATGAAGATAGAATATGCCGTCTGAATGAAGACTTCTGCCCGCCTGGAGGACCACTTCTTGCCACTTGGATGAAGACTTCTCCCAGCTTCGTTAAGGACTTCTTGCCGCTTGGATGAAGACTTCTCCTGGCTTGATGAGGATGGATGTCCGGTCTTCAAAAACTGTCCCTGTGTTGTTTTTTTTAAGGGTTAATTGGGTGGGTTTTATTTTTAGCTTAGGGTTTGGGCAATGAAAAAGAGCTAAATGCCCTTTTAAGGGCAATGCCCATCCAAATGCCCTTTTCAGGGCAATGGGGAGCTTAGGTTTTTTAGAAAGGATTTTATTTGGGGGGTGGGTTTTACTGTTGGGGGGTTGTTTGTATTTTTTTTACAGGTAAAAGAGTTGATTTCTTTGGGGCAATGCCCGGCAAAAGGCCCTTTTAAGGGCTATTGGCAGTTTAGTTTAGGCTAGGGTTTTTTTTATTTTGGGGGGGCTTTTTTATTTTGATAGGGCTATTAGATTAGGTGTAATTAGTTTAAAAATTTCTATTTTATTTTGTGTAATTTAGTGTTTATTTTTTTGTAATTTAGTTAATTGTATTTAATTAATGTAATTTATTTAATTGTAGTATAATGTTAGGTGTTAGTGTAAGACAGGTTAGGTTTTATTTTACAGGTAAATTTGTATTTATTTTAACTAGGTAGTTAGTAAATAGTTACTAACTATTTACTAACTAGTCTACCTAGTTAAAATAAATACAAACTTAGCTGTGAAATCAAAATAAAACCTAAGCTAGCTACAATGTAACTATTAGTTATATTGTAGCTAGCTTAGGGTTTATTTTATAGGTAAGTATTTAGTTTTAAAAAGGAATTAGTTAGGTAATAATAGTAATTTTTATTTAGATTTATTTTAATTATATTAAAGTTAGGGTTGTTAGGGTTAGACTTAGGGTTAGGTTTAGGGGTTAATATATTTATTTAGTGTTAGTGATGTGGAAGTCCTGAGGTTTAGGTGTTAATAACATTAGTATAGTGGCGGCGGCGACATTGGGGGCAGCAGATTAGGGATTAATAAGTGTAGGTAGGTGGCGGCGACATTGGGGACGGCAGATTAGGGGTGTTTAGACTCGGGTTTATGTTAGGGTGTTAGATGTAAACATAAATTTTCTTTCCCCATAGGAATCAATAGGGCTGCGTTACGGAGCTTTACGCTCCTTTATTGCAGGTGTTAGGCTTTTTTTTAGCCGGCTCTCCCCATTGATGTCTATGGGGAAATCGTGCACAAGCACGTAAAACCAGCTCAAAGCAGCGCTGGTATTTGTGTGCGGTGTGGAGCTCAACGCTGCCATATTGCCTGCTAACGCCGGGTTTTTGCAAACCTGTAATATCAGCGCTATTAAAGGTGAGCGGTAGAAATAACTTGCAAGTTATTACTGAGCCGCTCATAACGCAAAACTCGTAATCTGGCTGTTAGTAGTAAGCAATATACAGTACATGGTGCCCGGTATAATGATTTTGAGAATAGATAAAAAATAAATAAATAGATACATAGATGGAATATATGTAGATAGATATACACAGATATATAGATAGATAGAAAGATAGATATACACAGATAGATAGATAGATAGATAGATACAGACAAATATATAGATAGATAGAAACATAGATATAGATAGATAGACAGACAGACAGACAGCTAGATAGATAGATAGATAGATGATAGATAGATAGATAGATAGATACACATATAGATATATAAATATACACAGATAGATATACACATATAGCCAGATAGATAGATAGAAGATAGATAGATACAGTATACACAAATAGATAGCTAGATAGATATATACACATATAGATATATAAATATACACAGATAGAAAGTCAGATGGATAAATATATAGATATACACAGATAGACAGACAGATAAATAGAAGATAGATAGATATACACAAATAGATAGATAGACAGATAGATATGAGATAGATAGATATATACACAAATAGATAGCTAGAAAGATAGATAGATAGAAGATAGACAGATAGATGATATATAGATTGATCGATAGATAGAAGATAGATAGATAGGTAGACAGGCAGACATACAGATAGATAGATAAATAGATAGATAGAGAGAGATAGAGATAGATAGACAGATAGATAGAAGATAGATAGATAGATAGATAGATAGATAGATAGATAGGTAGACAGGCAGACATACAGATAGATAGATAGATAGATAGATAGATAGATAGATAGACAGATAGACAGACAGAAGATATATAGATAGATCAAAAGATAGATAGACAGACAGATATACAGACAGACAGAAGATATATAGATAGATCAAAAGATAGATAGATAGATAGAGAGATATACAGACAGACAGAAGATATAATGATAGATCAATAGATAGATCTACACAGATATATAGATAGATCTACACAGATAGATACATAGAAGATAGATAGATATGCACTAATAAAAGGCTCACTGTATTATTATTGTACACATTCTGCACACACCTATGTATAGACATGGCTGTTATAGGCCCCCAGCACTGCTACACCATTGGTAGTTCCGCCCCTGGTTGCACAGTTTAAAGTCAGGAGAAAATCAGATAAAAAGGAGAACAAATGCAGCCAATCAGATAACTATTTGGTGAAGTCTCTTTATTAGTTAGTTAAACTCAAATTGAATTATTCATTAAAGGGACAGTATACGGTAAAACTGTTTTTCCCTTAATGTATTTCCAGTGACTTCTTATAGCAGCTGCAGAGGTCTAGATTACAAGTGAAGCGCTATTGATAGGTCTGCTATCCATATCACAGGATCTGGTATTACAAGTCCATGGTAAAACTGGGGATTTATGTGGTTAAACACAGTACAGGTAGCAAAAAGCATGAGATGTTGTATATCTGATTTGCATATCTTTCCCATAGCTCTCTGGTGCATTGGTAAGAATGTATATAGAACACGTCTCTAGAAAAGAAAGTGGTATACGTGCCTGATGTGCTATTTGGCTGTAAAATAATTATTGTGGCTCTTACTTTTATAAAATGGAGGATTTTAATCTCACATTTTTTTCTCCTCTATAACTTAAATGAATATTATAAGAACATATGAAAAAATTACTTTAATGTCCCTGTAAAGTCATTTAATGTAGATGCGTTTAAAAAAAAACATATATATACAGTATACACACACATATACACATATATACAGAGAGAAGAGCACTCACAGGAATAAACAACAAGCTCAATACCATTGTTAGCCTGTTCTATGGCGATTTACCATCTGGGTGCAGCTTCTTTTTAGCCAGTGACGTGCAGTGACATCAGAGGCTAGTGAGGCAGTGGCTAGGATACGCCTTCATTCTTTAGATATCCTTTGTTGAAGAAATAGCAATGCACATGGGTGAGCCAATCACATGAAGTATCTATGTGCAGCCACCAATCAGCAGCTACTGAGCATATTTAGATATGATTTTCAACAAAGGATATCAAAAGAATGAAGGAAATTAGATATTAGATGTAAATTGGAAAGTTATTTAAATTTGCATATGGGTTTCATGTCCCTTTAAATGGTGTCTTGGAAAACTGGTCAACTTAGTAAACATCTGATTTTAGTCTAAAAGGATTGTAACAGAAACTCTTGCCAGATAACACAATGCTTGCTCTGATTATGAGATCTAGAAATCCATGCCCATTAAAATATGTTTAAAACATACTTTTTACTTTAATGCTGCAAATTATGCTTATAGATTTTTTCATTATTCAGTAAATATAAAAATGTCTTGATCCAGTGGCGGCTGGTGAAATTAAAAGATGGTGGGGTGCTTGACCCCACCCCTTTAAATAAAGCCACACCATCAGATGGCACTACCAATTCATTAATTAAATAAATAAAAGGTAGACAGAAACACAGAAAAGCACTCGGGGGGAAAGGGAGAGAGAGACGGGGGGAGAGAGACACAGAGGGTTAGAGAGAAAGAGAGAGAGAGAGAGAGAGAGAGAGAGAGACACAATCACACACAGAGGGTTAGAGAGAGAGAGACACAATCACACACAGAGGGTTAGAGAGAGAGAGACACAATCACACACAGAGGGTTAGAGAGAGAGAAAGAGAGACACAATCACACACAGAGGGTTAGAGAGAAAGAGAGAGAGAGACACAATCACACACAGAGGGTTAGAGAGAGAAATAGAGAGAGACACAATCATGCACAGAGGGTTAGAGAGAGAGAGAAAGAGAGAGAGAGAGACACAATCTCACACAGAGGGTTAGAGAGAAAGAGAGAGAGAGACACACAATCACACACAGAGGGTTAGAGAGAGAGAAATAAAGAGAGAGTGAGAGACACAATCACTCACAGAGGGTTAGAGAGAAAGAGAGACACAATCACATACAGAGGGTTAGAGAAAGAGAGACACAATCACACACAGAGGGTTAGAGAGAGAGAAAGAGAGACACAATCACACACAGAGGGTTAGAGAGAAAGAGAGAGAGAGACACAATCACACACAGAGGGTTAGAGAGAGAGAGACACAATCACACACAGAGGGTTAGAGAGAGAGAGACACAATCACACACAGAGGGTTAGAGAGAGAGAAAGAGAGACACAATCACACACAGAGGGTTAGAGAGAAAGAGAGAGAGAGAGAGAGAGAGAGACACAATCACACACAGAGGGTTAGAGAGAGAAATAGAGAGAGACACAATCATACACAGAGGGTTAGAGAGAGAGAGAGAGAGAGAGAGAGAAAGAGAGAGACACAATCTCACACAGAGGGTTAGAGAAAAAGAGAGAGAGAGACAATCATACACAGAGGTTTAGAGAGAGAGACACACACAATCACACACAGAGGGTTAGAGAGAGAGAAATATAGAGAGAGTGAGAGACACAATCACTCACAGAGGGTTAGAGAGAAAGAGAGGCACAATCACATACAGAGGGTTAGAGAAAGAGAGACACAATCACACACAGAGGGTTAGAGAGAAAGAGAGACACAATCACACACAGAGGGTTAGAGAGAGAGAGAAATAGAGAGAGACACAATCATACACAGAGGGTTAGAGAGAGAGAGAAAGAGAGAGAGAGACACAATCTCACAGAGAGGGTTAGAGAGAAAGAGAGAGAGAGAGACAATCATACACAGAGGGTTAGAGAGAGAGAGAGACACACAATCACACACAGAGGGTTAGAGAGAGAGAGAGAGAGAGAGAGAGAGAGAGAAAGAAACACAATCACACACAGAGGGTTAGAGAGAGAGAGAAAGAGAGACACAATCACACATAGAGGGTTAGAGAGAAAGAGAGAGACACACAATCACACACAGAGGGTTAGAGAGAGAGAGAGAAAGAGAGAGAGAGAGACACAATCACACACAGAGGGTTAGAGAGAGAGAGATAGAGAGAGAGAGACACAATCACACACAGAGGGTTAGAGAGAGAGACACAATCACACACAGAGGGTTAGAGAGAGAGAAAGAGAGACACAATCATACACAGAGGGTTAGAGAGAGAGAGACACAATCACACACAGAGGGTGAGAGAGAAAGAGAGAGACACAATCACACACAGAGGGTTAGAGAGAGAAAGAGAGAGAGATACACAATCACACACAGAGGGTGAGAGAGAAAGAGAGAGACACAATCACACACAGAGGGTTAGAGAGAGAGAAAGAGAGAGAGACACAATCACACACAGAGGGTGAGAGAGAAAGAGAGAGAGACACAATCACACACAGGGTTAGAGAGAGAAAGAGAGAGAGAGAGAGACACAATCATGCACAGAAGGTTAGAGAGAGAGAGAGAAAGAGAGACACAATCACACACAGAGGGTTAGAGAGAGAGACACAATCACACACAGAGGGTTAGAGAGAGAGAGAAATACACACACAATCACACACAGAGGGTTAGAGAGACACATAAGGGATGAGAGTCAGAGGGGGAGGAAGAGAGACAGAGAGAGAAAGAGACCATGGGGGAGAACAACACATAAGGAGAGAGATGGATAGATAGAGAGACAGACACACACACACACAAGGGGGGGGGGGGGGAGAGGGACCACTGCATTTTAAAGTAATAAAACAGCAGAGCTACAGAGAGTTCAGAAAATGAGTCTATAATTTAGTGTGATGTACAGAGGCAAGCTGCTAAGTTAGTGGGTGTAAAGTTTGAGTAAACAAAATACAAAAACGACCCTGCTGTAAAAGAGTAAAACCACATTCATTAAATTATCATTTTCACTAACAGAATCCCTTTCAGTAAAATCTTACTTTAATAAGATGTGCCTGAAACACTGCTCTCTGTGCCTCTCTTCCTGCTCTGTAAGGATTCAGGAAGTGACAGTGGCACATTCCACTGCACTTAGAGGGGAAAGCTAGCAGGTTCACAGGACAGCAACAAAATATATGAAAGTTGTGTTTTTCCGTTTTTGTTTTGTTTTATATGATTTAACATCCAGCCCCAACCCTATGTTCCACTTACTAATGCCTCTCGCTGGATTGGTTCAGCCCAAATAGGATTGCCTCAAATAAGCAGTTAATGGGCCATGCAATGATCTTAACCACTTGCATCCAGTAGGTGGCGCAGCATGTTGTGTAATGGTGGGCAGACCTGCTTGTGCCTCTCCTTTGCACAACATATAGCTGTGAGAGAAAAAAATGCTGGGGGAAAAAAAATTACAATTTTTTTTTTAAAGCCAATAAAAATATATATATTTTTGCCCATATGAGAGGTGAAGCACTGCCTCACCTGCCTCTAGTGACTGCACATCACTGTTTTTAGCCCAGTAATGCTTTTCACAGATTAGAACTTTCCTGTAGTATATCAGTCTGATCCCGCCTATTACGGTCAGTCCATCGCCAAAATGCCAGGCAATTCCTCTCTGAACAAGGCACACAGCAACCCCAGACAATCATTCCGGCCTCCATTGGGCCTTGTCAGTGAGGTGTAGCCATATTCATCTAAGCACACTGAGCAAGGAGTCCACGTCTGGTTTCCCCTTTTTCCCATAGGGAAACTAAATACACCCAGAGAGAAGCGCACTCACAAGAACGAACAACCAGCTCAATACCATTGTTAGCCTATTCTATGTCGATTTACCACCTGGGTGCAGCTTCTTTTTAGCCCAGTAATGCTTTCCACAGAGTAGAACTATTACGGTCAGTCCAGATATATATAGGTATAGAAAGAAAAAGAAGAGTGTAAATTCACTGGGCCCACAATGGGCCAAAGCTGGGATGCACCTAAGGGAACTAACCTAGGGGTCTGGTTTGTCATTTGATGTCCTACATGACCCACGTCTCTGTTAGGAGATTAGGTTTGTTGATAAGGAGAAACAAATGATCGTCCATTTGTTACAAATAATTCACAATATCTAGGATTGGGGACAATTTCAGAATCACCATATTTCCCAAGTTACCGGATAGGGCCAATTTCATTGTTATTAACAAGTATATAGAAATATATCTAGCAGGTAGAGGGGATCTCATAAGATTGTGATTAAATAATCCCTCCCTTGGAGTATCACAAAGGGCCAAATTTATTAAAGGTTCTGGCTGCAGGTTCGCATGAGCGAATTTGTAGCCGAGAGTCATCAGATTGCAGCTTCATTACCCACTTCGCCACCTGTTATGTGGTATATCTAAATCCCTCCAGACTTTTTCCACTAGGGAAATTGACAGCCCCTACTCACGTGCGATTTGTTGCAGGCGAGCATTGAGTGGCATTGAATACTAGCCATAGTGTATAATGAAAAATGTGGGGACGTGATGCTGGGCGGACAGGGGCTAAGATGTACACTCCTGTCTGCCGGACTTTGATAAATCTGGGCCAAAGAGTAGGCATAAAACAGCTGCAAGAGCAAGGGGATGAATGGGATAGCGCTACGAATAGCTGAGAGGATAAATCAATTAATAATAGTATACAATAATAGGCCTCAAGAGGAAATTTATACCAGTAAGAAATCCTATAAGGAGTGTTAAAATTTAATCAGGGAATGGAAAATCTTCCAAAAAGAATATGAAATTATTAGGGACCAAATGATCAAATGTCGCAAACCATTCAATATTCGAAATTACCTATTTATAAGAACGAGATATATTGTATCAAATATTAACAATTTAATGACAATAAAACATGAAATTCATAACAGTGTTTAATAGATAAGGTTTAAAAGGATACCGGTATAAATTTCCTCTAGAGGCCTATTATTGTATACTATTATTAATTGATTTATAATTTTAAACATATTTATTAACAAAATTATCCTCTCAGCTATTCGTAGCGCTATCCCATTCATCCCCTTGCTCTTGTATCAGTTGTGGGTGGACTTTTTGAGGTTAGTTCACCCTATTTTGGGTTAAGCATATGAGAGGCAGAGTGTTGTATCTTTAAATCATATTCTTGTACCCAGTACAAAACAGCTGCAAGTCTGAAAAACCTTAAACCAGAAGTTAACTAATCCGTGGACATGAACACCAAATATGAGTCGTGTTGCCAATGGATCCGTAGTCTCTCCAACAAAGTTCAGATCGTTCTCGGAAAACATGGTACAATTTTGGCACAAACCCAATGCCAATGGTACAGAATTTTGATATATAAATTAGGTAATGAATGATTGTGTAACTGACTTACTCTAGTGAATAGCCAGCTAGGAGGTAAACACGCATAGAGAGCAAAAAAACGAACTTAGAATATCATGTTTACATTCACGCATTCCCTCTTTGAAGTCAATGGAGTAAAAAAAGTAAGGAAAAAACAGCACACTCGCGCAAACCAAATAGCATATTCTCATATGTGCTAACCCGACATGAAAATATGAATATTTCCCATTCCAATGTTCTACACATACAAGAATATGTTGTATTTATTCATAAATACATATTTCTACATAAATCTGAGGGTTTTTTGGTATGTATATATATATATATATATATATATATATATATATATATACTGTATATATATATATATATATATATATATGTTATGTATATATATATATATATATATATATATATATATGTATATAGGAATATCTATTTAAAAATACATAGAACAATTTCTGCTATGTGCAGAATATTGGAATGTCAAATATATACAGCAACTACATAGTTAAACCATTTATTCAAAAATAATATTGCACTTATTTCAGATCTATAGAGAGTTTTGTATATAACTCATGCCAACAAACAGAACTGTATGCCTTGGTACGGGAGCCTTGGGACACTCTAGGAGAGGGCAAAATTAATTATCTGTGGGTGGAGCAGCCCTGATATAGACAGACATCTGCACTGACTGGGAGGGGACCCGGTGGCTGACGGATGAGAGGTTCTTCCCTTTTTTTTTCTCCCCCCTAACCCTACTACCCCGCGGGCTTAACAGATGTTAGCTAACATATAAAAATCTGAGGTTCACAACTTCATGGGCTGTACGGGATTTTTTTGTTCTGACTTTTGACTATTGTAAGAATTGTATTGAATTCAATTGTATTGAACCTTGTATTCACACAGCTTTTGAATTGCTATTTGAATTTTACCTCAATAAAAATTATTTAAAAAAAAAAAAAAAAAGAATATTGCATATAACATAATTTATGTAAGAATTTACCTGATAAATTCATTTCTTTCATATTGGCAAGAGTCCATGAGCTAGTGACGTATGGGATAATCATTCCTACCAGGAGGGGTAAAGTTTCCGAAACCTCAAAATGCCTATAAATACACCCCTCACCACACCCACAATTCATTTTAACGAATAGCCAAGTAGTGGGGTGATAAAGAAAGGAGTAAAAAAGCAACTGGAAATATAATTGGGCTTTATACAAAAAATCATAACCACCATAAAAAGGGTGGGCCATGGACTCTTGCCAATATGAAAGAAATTAATTTAGCAGGTAAGTTCTTACATAAATTATGCTTTCTTTCATGTAATTGGCAAGAGTCCATGAGCTAGTGATGTATAGGATAGAAATACCCAAGATGTGGAACTCCACACAAGAGTCACTAGAGAGGGAGGGATAAAATAATAACAGCCATTTTCGGCTGAAAAAATAAAATCCACAACCAAAAAAATAAGTTTTTTTTTCATAAATGAAAGAAAAAAACTTAAAACATAAGCAGAAGAATCAAACTGAAACAGCTGCCTGAATAACTTTTCTACAAAAAACTGCTTCCGAAGAAGCAAATACATCAAAACGGTAGAATTTAGTAAATGTATGTAAAGAAGACCAAGTTGCTGATTTGCAAATCTGATCAACTGAAGCTTCATTCTTAAAAGCCCACAAAGTGGAGACTGATCTAGTAGAATGAGCTGTAATTCTCTGAGGCGGGGCTTGACCTGACTCCAAATAAGCTTGATGAATCAAAAGCTTTAACCATGATGCCAAGGAAACGGCAGAAGCCTTCTGACCTTTCCTAGAACCAGAAAAGATAACAAATAGACTAGAAGTCTTCCTGAAATCTTTAGTAGCTTCGACATAATATTTCAAAGCTCAGAAAACTCTTCTAGCAGAAGAGATGGGCAAAAGGAACAACACTTTCCAAGAAAGTAGTTTAATGTCCAAAGAATCCATAGGCTCAAACGGAGGAGCCTGTAAAGTCTCTAAAACCAAATTAAGACTCCAAGGAGGAGAGATTGATTTAATAACAGGCTTGATACGGACCAAAGCCTGTACAAAACAGTGAATATCAGGAAGCTTAGCAATCTTTCTGTGAAATAAAACAGAAAGAGCAGAGATTTGTCCCTTTAAGGAACTTGCAGACAAACCCTTATCCAAACCATCCTGAAGAAACTGTAAAATTCTAGGAATTCTAAAAGAATGCCAATACAATTTATGAGAACAACATGAAATATAAGTCTTCCAAACTCGATAATAAATCTTCCTAGAAACAGATTTACGAGCCTGTAACATAGTATTAATCACTGGGTCAGAGAAACCTCTATGACTAAGCACTAGCCATTCAATTTCCATACCTTCAAATTTAATTAATTGAGATCCTGATGGAAAAACAGACCTTGAGACAGAAAGTCTAGCCTTAATGGAAGTGGCCAAGGTTGGCAACCGGACATTCGAACAAGATCTGCATACCAAAACCTGTGAGGCCATGCTGGAGCTACCAGCAACACACAGTGGCGTCACTAGGGTTGGTGTCACCCGGTGCGGTAAGTTATGGTGTCACCCCCCCCCCCCCAGAAAGCAGACACACACAAAAACACAGGCACACACACATACAAACACTCAGATGCACACACAAACACTCGGAAACACACTCAGACACACACACAAAAACACACACACAAAAACACTGAGACACACACACACACACACACAAAAACTCAGACACACACTTACAAAATATGTAAACTGCACTGCATTAATTATAAAGCGCATGCCTAGAGCTGCTCCCTGGCTCAGCAGAGCATCAAATGAAAGATAAACAGAGCACTCTAAAAATAAATCACTAAAGAAAAGGTTTAGGCGCAAACTATGAAAATTCTGCTCTCTGACTCTGTTCTAAGCCTGTCAGTGCACAGCCCCGGGCCGCATGCCTACCGCTTCTTATGGCCAATCACCTCTGCACTCTGCCCACCCCGAGACCCCCGCCCGCCCTCCTACCTGTTCAGTGTGCACTTAGTGTACCGTAACCGTAATGGTCTGGTGGGCATCATACGTGGCTCCTTCACTTTAAAGACAGTGTCAAACAGTCATGCGGTCAGGTGCCAGGCATCCCCTCATGATTTGCCAGTTCCCGTTTAGAGAGACAGCACAGCAGTGAGTGACTCCACTGCTCCACATGTCACTGAGCAGTGAGCACAGATAGGCAGGCAGGTTTAGGCTAGCAGCGCAACTTTGCAAGCCCCACGGCATGCCCACAACATTCATAGCGAAATTGGGCAGGGGAGAAGCAAAGTACAAACAAGCAAAAGCAGCCGGGAAAACTATTTGTTGAAATTGCAGCACTGGCTCAAGGGGCAAAAAAAATTGTGTGTCTACAACTTCCCCAGTCCCACCAATGTTCACAAATGCCAGCCCCTCTAATAAAAAAAAAATCTATGCATCTCAACATTGTATTTCTTTAAATTTCAATAAAATTAAAAAAAAATAAAAAAAATTTTTTTTGGTGTCACCCCCTGGAGGGTGTCACCCGGGTGCGGCCCGCCCCCCCCTAGTGACGCCACTGGCAACACAAACGATTGTTCCATGATGATTTTGGAGATCACTCTAGGAAGAAGAACTAGAGGCGGGAAAATATAAGCAGGTTGGTAACACCAAGGAACTGTCAATGCATCCACTGCTTCCGCCTGAGGATCCCTGGACCTGGACAGGTACCTGGGAAGTTTCTTGTTTAGATGAGAAGCCATCAGATCTATTTCTGGAAGACCCCACATCTGAACAATCTGAGAAAACACATCCGGATGGAGGGACCACTCCCCCGGATGTAAAGTCTGACGGCTAAGATAATCCGCTTCCCAATTGTCTATACCTGGGATATGAACCGCAGAAATTAGACAGGAGTTGGATTCCGCGCAAGCAAGTATCTGAGATACTTCTTTCATAACTTGGGGACTGTGAGTCCCACCCTGATGATTGACATATGCCACAGTTGTGATATTGTCTGTCTGAAAACAAATGAATGGTTCTCTCGTCAACAGAGGCCAAACCTGAAGAGCCCTGAAAATCGCACGGAGTTCCAAAATATTGATTAGTAATCTTGCCTCTTGAGATTTCCAAACCCCCTGTGCTGTCAGAGATCCCCAGACAGCTCCCCAACCTAAAATACTTGCATCTGTTGTGATTACAGTCCAGGTTGGACAAACAAAAGATGCCCTAGAACTATACGATGGTGATCTAACCACCAAGTCAGAGATAGTCAAACATTGGGATTTAAGGATATTAATTGTGATATCTTTGTATAATCCCTGCACCACTGGTTCAGCATACAAAGCAGGAGAGGTCTCATGTGAAAATGAGCAAAGGGGATCGCGTCCGATGCTGCAGTCATGAGACCTAAAACTACCATGCACATAGCTACTGAAGGGAATGATTGAGACTGAAGGTTCCGACAAGCTGAAACCAATTTTAATCTTCTCTTGTCTGTTAGAGACAGAGTTATGGACACTGAATCTATCTGGAAACCTAAAAAGGTGACCCTTGTCTGAGAAATCAAAGAACTTTTTGGTAAATTGATCCTCCAACCATGTTTTTGAAGAAACAACACTAGTTGATTTGTATGAGATTCTGCAGAATGTAAAGACTGAGCTAGTACCAAGATATTGTCCAAATAAGGAAACACCGCAATACCCCATTCTCTGATTACAGGGAGTAGGGCACCGAGGACTTTTGAAAAAATTCTTGGAGCTGTCACTAGGCCAAATGGAAGAGCGACAAATTGGTAATGCTTGTCTAGAAAAGAGAATCTCAGAAACTGATAATGATCTGGATTAATTGGAATATGAAGATATGCATCTTGTAAGTCTATTGTGGACATATAATGCCCTTGCTGAACAGAAAGCAGAATAGTCCTTATAGTCACCATTTTGAAAGTTGGTACTCTTACATAACGATTCAAAATTTTCAGATCCAGAACTGGCCTGAATGAATTTTCTTTCTTTGGAACAATGAATAGATTTGAATAAAACCCCAGACCCTGTTCCTGAAATGGAACTGGTATGATTACCCCTGAAAGCTCCAGGTCTGAAACACACTTCAGGAAAGCCTGAGCCTTTTCTGGATTTGCTGGGATGCGTGAGAGAAAACATCTTCTCATAGGAGGTCTTACTCTTAATCCTATTCGGTACCCTTGAGAGACAATACTCTGAATCCATTGATTTTGGACAGAATCTGCCCAAATTTTTGGAAGAATCTTAATCTGCCCCCTACCAGCTGATCTGGAATGAGGGCCGCACCTTCATGCAGACTTGGGGGCTGACTTTGATTTCTTAAATGGTTTGGATTTACTCCAACTTGAAGAAGGTTTCCAATTGGAACCAGATTCTTTGGGGGAAGGATTAGGTTTCTGTTCCTTATTTTGTCAAAAGGAACGAAAACGGTTAGAAGCTTTAGATTTACCCTTAGGTCTTTTATCCTGAGGCAAAAAAAAAAACCTTCCCCCCAGTGACAGATGAAATAATTGAATCCAACTGCGAACCAAATAACTTATTACCTTGGAAAGAAAGAGATAGTAATCTAGACTTAGAAACCATGTCAGCATTCCAAGATTTAAGCCACAAAGCTCTCCTAGCTAAAATGGCTAAAGACATAGATTTAACATCAATTTTAATGATATCAAAAATGGCATCACAAATAAAATGATTAGCATGTTGAAGCAATCGAACAATGCTAGACAAATCAGTATCCATTTCCTGTTGTGTTAAACTTTCCAGCCAAAAAGTTGATGCAGCTGCAACATCAGCCAAATAAATTGCAGGCCTGAGCAGATGACCAGAATATAAATAGGCTTTCCTTAGATAGGATTCAAGTTTCCTATCTAAAGGATCTTTAAAGGAAGTACTATCTTCCATAGGAATAGTAGTACATTAAGCAATAGTAGAAATAGCTCCATCAACTCTGGGGATCTTTTCCCAAAACTCCAATCTAACTGCTGGCAAAGTATACGATTTTTTAAACCTTGAAGAAGGAATAAAAGAAGTACCAGGCCTATTCCATTCCTTAGAAATCATATCAGAAATAGCATTCAGGAACTGGAAAAACCTCAGGAGTAACCACAGGAGGTTTATAAACAGAATTTAAACGTCTACTAGTTTTAACATCAAGAGGACTAGTTTCTTCAATATCCAATGTAATCAGCACTTCTTTTAACAAAGAACGAATATACTCCATTTTAAATAAATAAGTAGATTTGTCAGTGTCAATATCTGAGGAAGGATCTTCTGAATCAGATAGATCCTTGTCAGAGGAGGATAATTCAGTATGTTGTCGGTCATTTGAAATTTCATCAACTTTATGAGAAGTTTTAAAAGACCTTTTACACTTATTAGAAGGCGGGATGGCAGACAAAGCCTTCTGAATGGCATCAGCAATAAAATCTTTTAAATTCACAGGTATATCTTGTACATTAGATGTTGAAGGAACAACAGGCAATGTACTATTACTGATGGACACATTCTCTGCATGTAAAAGCTTATCATGACAACTATTACATACCACAGCTGGAGATATAATCTCCACAAATTTACAACAAATCCACTTAGCTTTGGTAAGGCAGCAGGGTTCCAACAGTGGTTTCTGAGACAGGATCAGATTGAGACATCTTGCAAATGTAAGAGAAAAAACAACATATAAAGCAAAATTATCAATTTGGTGTTATCGCTCTCACACTCACTCATACAGGGAGTGCAGAATTATTAGGCAAGTTGTATTTTTGAGGATTAATTTTATTATTGAACAACAACCATGTTCTCAATGAACCCAAAAAACTCATTAATATCAAAGCTGAATAGTTTTGGAAGTAGTTTTTAGTTTGTTTTTAGTTATAGCTATTTTAGGGGGATATCTGTGTGTGCAGGTGACTATTACTGTGCATAATTATTAGGCAACTTAACAAAAACAAATATATACCCATTTCAATTATTTATTTTTACCAGTGAAACCAATATAACATCTCAACATTCACAAATATACATTTCTGACATTCAAAAACAAAACAAAAACAAATCAGTGACCAATATAGCCACCTTTCTTTGCAAGGACACTCAAAAGCCTGCCATCCATGGATTCTGTCAGTGTTTTGATCTGTTCACCATCAACATTGCGTGCAGCAGCAACCACAGCCTCCCAGACACTGTTCAGAGAGGTGTACTGTTTTCCCTCCTTGTAAATCTCACATTTGATGATGGACCACAGGTTCTCAATGGGGTTCAGATCAGGTGAACAAGGAGGCCATGTCATTAGATTTTCTTCTTTTATACCCTTTCTTGCCAGCCACGCTGTGGAGTACTTGGACGCGTGTGATGGAGCATTGTCCTGCATGAAAATCATGTTTTTCTTGAAGGATGCAGACTTCTTCCTGTACCACTGCTTGAAGAAGGTGTCTTCCAGAAACTGGCAGTAGGACTGGGAGTTGAGCTTGACTCCATCCTCAACCCGAAAAGGCCCCACAAGCTCATCTTTGATGATACCAGCCCAAACCAGTACTCCACCTCCACCTTGCTGGCGTCTGAGTCGGACTGGAGCTCTCTGCCCTTTACCAATCCAGCCACGGGCCCATCCATCTGGCCCATCAAGACTCACTCTCATTTCATCAGTCCATAAAACCTTAGAAAAATCAGTCTTGAGATATTTCTTGGCCCAGTCTTGACGTTTCAGCTTGTGTGTCTTGGTCAGTGGTGGTCGTCTTTCAGCCTTTCTTACCTTGGCCATGTCTCTGAGTATTGCACACCTTGTGCTTTTGGGCACTCCAGTGATGTTGCAGCTCTGAAATATGGCCAAACTGGTGGCAAGTGGCATCTTGGCAGCTGCACGCTTGACTTTTCTCAGTTCATGGGCACTTATTTTGCACCTTGGTTTTTCCACACGCTTCTTGCGACCCTGTTGACTATTTTGAATGAAACGCTTGATTGTTCGATGATCACGCTTCAGAAGCTTTGCAATTTTAAGAGTGCTGCATCCCTCTGCAAGATATCTCACTATTTTTGACTTTTCTGAGCCTGTCAAGTCCTTCTTTTGACCCATTTTGCCAAAGGAAAGGAAGTTGCCTAATAATTATGCACACCTGATATAGGGTGTTGATGTCATTAGACCACACCCCTTCTCATTACAGAGATGCACATCACCTAATATGCTTAATTGGTAGTAGGCTTTCGAGCCTATACAGCTTGGAGTAAGACAACATGCATAAAGAGGATGATGTGGTCAAAATACTCATTTGCCTAATAATTCTGCACTCCCTGTACTGGTAACTGGACGTTCAACATGGCACCTCATGGCAAAGAACTGTCTGAGGATCTGAAAAAAGAATTGTTGCTCAACATAAAGATGGTTTAGCCTATAAGAAGATTGCCAAGACCCTGAAACTGAGCTGCAGCACGGTGGGCAAGACCATACATATGTTTCACAGGACAGGTTCCACTCAGAATAGGCCTTGACATGGTCAACCAAAAGAAGTTGAGTACAATTGCTCAGCGTCATATCCAGAGGTTGTCTTTGGGAAATAGACATATGAGTGCTGCCAGCATTGCTGCAGAGGTTGAAGGGGTGGGGGGGGTCAGCCTGTCAGTGCTCAGACCATATGCTGCACACTGCATCAAATTGGTCTGCATGGCTGTCGTCCCAGAAGGAAACCTCTTCTAAAGATGATGCACAAGAAAGCCTGCAAACAGTTTGCTGAAGACAAGCAGACTAAGGACATGGATTACTGGAACCATGTCCTGTTGTCCGGTGAGACTAAGATACACTTATTTGGTTCAGATTGTGTCAAGTGTGTGTGGAACAACCAGGTGAGGAGTACAAAGACAAGTGTGTCTTGCCTACAGTCAAGCATGGTGGTGGGAGTGTCATGGTCTGGGCTTGCATAAGTGCTGCCGGCACTGGGGAGCTCCAGTTCATTGAGGGAATCATGAATGTCAATCTGTACTGTGACATACTAAAGCAGAGTATGATCCCCTCACTTCAGAGACTGGGCCGCAGGGCAGTATTCCAACATGATAACGACCCCAAACACACCTCTAAGACGACCACTGCCTTGCTAAAGAAGCTGAGGGTAAAGGTGATGGACTGGCCAAGCATGTCTCCAGACCTAAACCCTATTGAGCATCTGTGGGGCATCCTCAAACGGCAGGTGGGGGAGCGAAAGGTCTCTAACATCCACCAGCTCCGTGATGTCGTCATGGAGGAGTGGAAGAGGACTCCAGTGGTAACCTGTAAAGTTCTGGTGAACAATGCCCCAGAGGGTTAAGGCAGTGCTGAAAAATAATGGTGGCCACACAAAATATTGACACTGTGGGCCCAATTTGGAAATTTCCACTTGACATTTATGGCTGTATGTTGAGTTATTTTGAGGGGACAGCAAATTTATACTGTTATACAGGCTGTACACTCACTACATTACATTGTAGCAAAGAGTCATTTCTTAATTTCTTCTGATGAGTGCAAACCACCCCGATAAACCCCTTATCACTAGCACGCAAATGTTTGTGCTTCACTTGTAATCTGGCCCAATATTAGTTTATGACACGTGCAATCAATAGTCACATATCATTTTGTTTATTGCTATAATTTGCTTGTTTATATTTTATTGTAATCAGAACAGAATATTTAAATTATATTTTTATATCACAGTATGAAGTGGGATTAAATTTATATTTTATAACTTTTAATTAAAAAAAGAAAACACTCTGGTTTTTTAACAAGTGAATTGAACGTGCAGGAAGTTTAACAATAATATTTTTCGGGCACTTAACAAAGGCAACAATGTATTTCCCAGAGATCAGAGCTGTACTTAAAAATAAAAATACATTTTTGTTTTAGAGAAACATCTCAAAATGAGTTAACTAATTGATTTGGATGGCGTCATGTTGTCCCCATGTAAAGTATAGCGACTGTTTTTGTGGGTCAAATTAATTTTAGATAAATGGTTATATGAAGCGTAAGTGAAGGTATAGGAATGGGTTGCCCATACAACAAATATTTAGGGCTTAATTACAAGTGGTGCACTATTTACCTCTCCTGCTCGAGTGTATACTTCGGTAGATGGAGACTTTTTATGAGCGTTGGGTTCCAAATATCGTGACCGTGTTAACTTCTTCTCCTTATAGAAGTCAAAGGAGAGGGCAGAAAGAAGAAAAAAAAACAGGAGTTATGAATAGTTGACATTCCAATGTTCTTCACATACAGAAAAATGTACTTTTTTATGGTAAATATATATTTCTATATAAATCTATATATATAGGTATAGATATCTATTTTACATTAACATTATCAGATATATATAGAAATATATATTTAATAATTAAAAGTACATTATTTCTATGTGAAGAGCATAGGAATATAAAATATTAGGGTTCGCGATGTAGGTATAACGCAGTCAGGTTGCCGCACGTGAAAAATTGCTAACTTCAATGCGTTATTGATATATTAAATATAAAATATTACAAAATATTAATAAAAATGATTAAATATTATTATACATACTGTAGAATTGTCTAAATAATCCATAGAATATAGCTATATTTCTTACATTATGTATCATTTTTTTGTTAATAATAATTATTATTTTTTGATATATAATATTACAATAACACGCCTAGAAGTTAGCAGTTCTTCATATGCGCTAACCCCACAGCATATAAAAAAAAATATATATATATATAAATAGAGATCAAAAGAAAAGGCACTCCATAAATAATAGCAGCTCCCAGGGTGCACTTCAAAAAATATCAAAAAATCTCCAGCATAAAAAGGCACTCACTGGTTAGGTAAAACATAACATTTAATTAGTTACATTTAAAAGACATGACGTTTCGGAAGCATTTCGCCCCCTTTATCAAATGTATGATACAGCTTGAAAGTGTTACAAAAGTGTTACTGCTTTTGTAACACTTTCAAGCTGTATCATACATTTGATAAAGGGGGCGAAATGCTTCCGAAACGTCATGTCTTTTAAATGTAACTAATTAAATGTTATGTTTTACCTAACCAGTGAGTGCCTTTTTATGCTGGAGATTTTTTTATATATATAAATATATATGATAATGTAAAATAGATATCTATACCAATATATATATAGGAATAGATATACAGGTATATATATATATATATATATATATATATATATATATATATATATATATATAGGAATAGATATACAGGTATATATATATATATATATATATATATATATATATATATATATAAATATGCATTTACAATAAAAAAAGTACATTATTCTGTAAGTGAATAACATTGGAATGTTAATTATGTACAGTTAATATAGAGTAAAACACATAAATACTTAAAGGGACAGTCTACTCAAGAATTGTTATTGTTTAAAAATATAGATAATCATATTCCCCAGTTTTGCATAACCAACACAGTTATATTAATATACTTTTTACTTATGTGATTACCTTGTTTATAAGCCTCTGCAGACAGCCCTCTTATTTAAGACCTTTTGACAGACTTGCATTTTAGCCAATCAGTGCTGACTCATAAATAACTCCACGAGAGTGAGCACAATGTTTATTATAGCTGTCGGATTGTGAAAAACTGTCAAAATAAACTGAGATAAGAGGTGTCTTCAAGGACTTAGAAATTAGTTTAGGAGCTTACCTAGGTTTAGCTTTCAATAAAGAATACCAAGAGAACAAAGCAAATTTGATGATAAAAATAAATTAAAAAGTTGTTTCAAATCACATGCACTATCCGAATCCTGAAACTTTTTTGACTAGACTGTCCCTTTAAATTCATCTGTACACACATCTATCTATCTATCTATCTATCTATCTATCTATCTATCTATATATATATATATATATATATATATATATATATATATACAGTATCTCACACCCCTCACATTTTGTAAATATTTTATTATATCTTTTCATGTGACAACATTGAGGAAATGACACGTTGCTAGAATATAAAGTAGTGAGTGTACAGCCTGTATAACAGTGTAAATTTGCTGTCCCCTCAAAATAACTCAACACACAGCCATTAATGTCTAAACCGTTGGCAACAAAAGGGAGTACACCCCTAAGTCGAAATGTCCAAATTGGGCCCAAAGTGTCAATATTTTGTGTGGCCACCATTATTTTCCAGCACTGCCTTAACCCTCTTGGGCATGGAGTTCACCAGAGCTTCACAGTTTGCCACTGGAGTCCTCTTCCACTCCTCCATGACGACATCACAGAGCTGGTGGATGTTAGACACCTTGCGCTTCCCCACCTTCCGTTTGAGGATGCCCCACAGATGCTCAATAGGGTTTAGGTCTGGAGACATGCTTGGCTAGTCTATCACCTTTACCCTCAGCTTCTTTAGCAAGGCAGTGGTCGTCTTGGAGGTGTGTTTGAGGTCGTTATCATGTTGGAATACTGCCCTGCGACCCAGTCTCTGAAGGGAAGGGATCATGCTCTGCTTCAGTATGTCACAGTACATGTTGGCATTCATGGTTCCCTCAATGAACTGTAGCTCCCCAGTGCCGGCAGCACTCATGCAGGCCCAGACCATGACACTCCTACCACCATGCTTGACTGTAGGCAAGACACACTTGTCTTTGTACTCCTCACCTGGTTGCCCCACACATGTTTGACACCATCTGAACCAAATAAGTTTATCTTGGTCTCATCGGACCACAGGACATGGTTCCAGTAATCCATGTCCTTAGTCTGCTTGTCTTCAGCAAACTGTTTGTGGGCTTTCTTGTGCATCATCTTTAGAAGAGCTTTCCTTCTAGGATGACAGCCACACAGACCAATTTGATGTAGTGTACGGCGTATGGTCTGAGCACTCACAGGCGGACCCCTTACCCCTTCAACCTCTGCAGCAATGCTGGCAGCACTCATACGTCTATTTCCCAAAGACAACCTCTGGATATGACGCTGAGCACGTGCACTCAACTTCTTTGGTTGACCATGGCGAGGCCTGTTCTGAGTGAAACCACTGTATGGTCTTGCCCACCATGCTGCAGTTCAGTTTCAGGGTCTTGGCAATCTTCTTATAGCCTAGGCCATCTTTATGTAGCACAACAATTCTTTTTTTTAGATCCTCAGAGAATTCTTTGCCATGAGGTGCTATATTAAACTTCCATTAACCAGTATGAGCGAGTGTGAGAGCGATAACACCAAATTTAACACACCTGCTCCCCATTCACACCTGAGACCTTGTAGCACTAATGAGTCCCATGACACTGGGGAGGGAAAATGGCTAATTAGGCCCAATTTGGACATTAGACATTAATGGCTGTGTGTTGAATTATTTTGAGGGGACAGCAAATTTACACTGTTATACAGGCTGTACACTCACTACTTTACATTGTAGCAAAGTGTCATTTCTTTAGTGTTGTCACATGAAAAGATATAATAAAATATTTACAAAAATATGAGTGGTGTACTCACTTTTGTGAGATACTGTATATAAACACACACACACATACATACTTAGACACGTGCATATATGCATATACTGTATATGTTAAAGCTCTGTGGGTATGTGGCGGTTTAGATATTTATTAGTGTAGTGTAAGTTTGCGATCATGGGGTACTTCGGTTTAGGGGTATTAGAAGTCGCGATTAGGCAGACAGCAGTAATATTCCAGGGATCATTTACTATACATCGCCAATACGGTCTGTGATGCTGCGTGTTGCTTAAGCTAGCATAGCCGACCAGTGGCGTGTATAGTAAACAACTTTCAGCGATGCGGCTACGTCGAGAGGTTGGAATATTACGCCACCTCGTAGCACTTTCGAACATCGGGCCTTAGTCAGATGCTGTGTTTTCCTTGTGACCAGGCAACAATGATTATCTGTATATATAACCAGCTCTATATTTTCACTGGAGGTTAGTTTTAATTTTTTAAGTGTTTGCTGTGTATGGATGAATTGCATTGTCTGTCTAGTAACATTTGAAGCACAAAAACATCCATAAAACACTAATACATTTTAAAATACATTATATTAAACACACAAGATTTTTTTTTTATATCCCCATAAAATATCCAAGTCTGGTATTCTTAGAGTCCAAGTGAAACACATTTACATAATATATAGATATATATACAACCTGCTTTTAGAAGTATAGAAGTGAATTGTACAGAAGTAACTGACTTGTACCTGGCTTGAGGTCTAATTGCCAAATCCAACTGACTTTACAGTTAAAAATGAGTTAAATGCTTAGAGAAAAAAAAAAATCAAGATTGCAGGCAAATTCTCAAGTAGAGAACCTCTTTGCCTGCAAACGCCACTTGCAATGAGTAGCAACATTTACCATTGCACAAGATCTGTCTTTTGTAATTCCGCCCCCTGTGTCACATCAATCGACAGAAACAAGCGCTGAGGTGAATTATCTCGTCACATCTGAGGTGGCAGTGTGGGAAAAGAAGCAATGTATTCTTAAATTTGTGGTTATAGAAGCAAATCTACACCGCAAAGCCTCTAATGCTGTGAATGCAGCTGAATAAACTTTCCCTTTAGACTTTACACCTGTTAGAAACCAATCAGGGTCATTTATATAGAAAAAAAATTGTAAATTAAAAGGATTAAAAAAAAAAAATTAAAACATGGATACAATAAAAATGCTTGCAAAGTGAACTATTTAAAAATCAGCAAACCCCCTAAATGTATTTTAATTGAATAGTTTAATATAAAGTACAAACTGGTTAAAAAAATCTGTTTCAAGTCAATCTGAAGTCAGAGGAAAAAAATTCCAGCCAATCAGTTTAGAGAAGACGATCAAAAACTCCAGCATGGAGAGAAATCTCACAAAATATTGATTTTTTTTTAAGCTTTATATTATAGTGTAGTCGTTTAGACCCTAAATAACTAGATAAACAGGTGTCGAGTGAAAATTTGCCTTTCTAGAATTTTGTTGAGGAACTTTGCAGTACTAAAGATACTTCTTTGATATTGTCATCAGAGCGGAGGGATTAGATCATTGAGCCCTTTGTGAGAATATGTCAATTTAAAGGGACAGTTAACACTAAAATTGTTATTGTTTAAAAAGTTAGATAACGCCTTTACTACCCATTCCCCAGCTTTGCACAACCAACATTGTTAGATTAATATACTTTACAACATTTAAACTCTCAATTTCTGCCTGTTTCTAAGCCACTATAGACAGCCTCTTATCACTTGCTTTATTATTAGCTTTTCACAACAGGAGACTGCTAGTTCATGTGGACCATATAGATAACATTGTGCTCTCTCCCGTGAGTTCTGCACAACACAGCTAAAATGCAAGTCAATAGATAATAAATAGTCATGTGATCAGGGGGCTGTCAAAAGAGGCTTAGATACAAGATAATCACAGAGGTTAAACATATATAATATAACTGTGTTAGTTATGCAAAACTGGAGAATGGGTAATAAAGGGATTATCTATATTTTTAAACAATAACAAAACTTGAGTTGACTGTCCCTTTAACACCGACTTGAAGCAGTAACATTTAATTAAAGGGACAGTATACTATACAATGGGGTTTCCCTTAATGTGCTTTCAGTGACTTGTTATACCGGCTGCAGAGTATAAAATGTACAATACATTGCTTCTTTATGTTTATTTTTATATATTATATAGTTGTTTTTTCTAAACCACAACCCATGAAAATAGGCTGTTTTTGCTGGGAAATCAGATCTCTTTATTTGATCACTTTCTGTACACGCACACACTTCTTCATTTGATCTCTGTCTGTATATCAAAGCCCAATACTATGGGCCTGATTTTCAAAATCTCACCGGCGTGGAAAGAAATTATGAAAAAATCTCTGACATTTTTCTAGACCTTATATTGTAATGTAGGAGTCTCTCATTCACATCAAGAACCCTTATAGTGAGATAAATATCTAACTAAAATGTGTGTTTCTAACATATTTTTAGGTTCCTCTCTGTACTGACGAGACGTGTTAGATCATCTCACCTGAGTGGCGAGCTTAGATAGAACAATTGAAAATTAACGTTTTATATGGGCGTGTAATTTCCTCTGCTGGCTGTGCTTACACAGCTTTATTACCAAGATAATAAAGCAAAATTGATGATAGATGCAAATTTGAAAATTGTTTAAAATTACATGCCCTATCTGAATAATGAAAGTTTTTTTGGACTAGACTGTCCCTTTAAAGTGAAAGTAAATCTTAGCGTTTTACAAACGCTAGGATTTACTATTGAAAGAAATAAAGGGGACTTTAATTCATGAAGTATAAGATACTTCATGTAGAAAGCTCCGTTATTTGATTCAATTGATCGCTGCTCTTAGCTCTTACAGCAGCCCACGGCTAAAAAATTTTTTGGCTAAGAGGTGACGTTTTCACCTCTTAGCCAATAGCCGTGCGGTAAATCCAGCTTGGCGCCCATGGGAGCCGGATTTACCGCACGGCTATTGGCTAAGAGGTGAAAACGTCATCTCTTAGCCAAAATTTTTTTTAGCCATGCGCTGCTGTAAGAGCTAAGAGCGGAAATCGATTGAATCAAATAAAGGAGCTTTCTAAATGAAGTATCTTATACTTCATGAATGAAAATGCCTTTTTTTCTTTCAATAGTAAATTTACTTTCACTTTAAGTCCAGGCTATTGACAAGCAATGTAAACACAGCTAGCAGAAGACATTACACTCCCGGTGGAGGTAGAAGAGATAACTAATAAAATTATCATTTTCCATTGTTCTCTCTAAGGGCTTGAAGATTGAAAGCTCTCTGGGCTGGCGAGATTATTAAAGAATGCTCGCCAGTCCTTCTATTTCCCTGGTGGAATAATCTCAAGCGACTTTTTACCGTGAAAACAGGGTGTCTTGCTAAGGGGCATATACTGAATTTTCATATGAAATGTGCACAATAAAATTCGTATTTTAAACATCATATGAAACAAATATTTGAACCATTCACACAAAAATAAGCAGGGAAAAAATGTATTGTTAAGGTGCATCAAAAATCGTAACCAAATTCTTCACCAAAAATCGTATGTTAACAAAAAAGTAAAATTGTATGTAATTTACACAGGAATAAATCAAATTGAATATGCACAGCGTAAATCACAATTGTAGTACACTGAATGTGCAAAAATCACACAGAAATTTTGAACTTATAAATACAAAATGCAAAGTGTAATTGTGTTTCTTTTCATAAAATGGGCTGAACACGGGCGTTCCATGGGCGTATATGAAAATGTCTCTCTAATCCCAGCGTAATCCTATAAGGATTTTCGCACTGCAGAGCTCACAGTCTTTTCTCGCCAACTAAAAGGTGGCAAGTTTTTCTCAAAACAATACAAACACTTATAACCCCAATAGAAAAACAAATGCATACTGAAATATAGGCGAATGTAAGATGCTATAAGCAGAAAGCAGCGTAATGTGAGTTATATTGGCTGCAGGATTTAAATTTTAAAGTGCACCCCCTGCTCCCTACTAACTTCGCACTAAGGAACAAAGTTTCCCTAACCAGTTATCTTGATTACTTTTAATAGGAGCCATCTTGCAACTCACAGGGACTGCCCCTTTTTTACGATCATTGCACCAGGGCAGCCCTGCGAGAGTCAGCGTGAAAAAGTAGGTTTGAGCTGGCAAAGTTTATATCATCAAGCCCTAAGTATTAGGCTTTGGTTTACAAACAGACACAAGATAAGGACGAAAGTGTGTGTACACAAAGTGATAACACAATTACCTGCAACGTCAACCCATTTCAATATACTGTGATTTTCAAAGCACAAAACCAGCAATTTCATATACACAAATAAACCTGAAAATGCAATTTCTCATGCATTTTATACTCTGCAGCTGGTAAAACAAGACATTGGAATTACATTAAGGGTGGGGGCATTAAATGGCCAGTATACTGTAAAATTGTACATACCTGTCCCTAATTGGCTGTAGCAGAAGTGATAAGATAAGACACTGCAAAACAATGCAAGTTTTGCTAAAAAAAATGAAAGTGGTTAGCTGTATCTACTCCATTAGCAAGTTGTGGGAAGCATGTTATTGAAAATCAAGTGCAGCAAGTAAAGTGTTAATACAGGGAGTGCAGAATTATTAGGCAAGTTGTATTTTTGAGGATTAATTTTATTATTGAACAACAACCATGTTCTCAATGAACCCAAAAAACTCATTAATATCAAAGCTGAATATTTTTGGAAGTAGTTTTTAGTTTGTTTTTAGTTATAGCTATTTTAGGGGGATATCTGTGTGTGCAGGTGACTATTACTGTGCATAATTATTAGGCAACTTAACAAAAAACAAATATATACCCATTTCAATTATTTATTTTTACCAGTGAAACCAATTTAACATCTCAACATTCACAAATATACATTTCTGACATTCAAAAACAAAACAAAAACAAATCAGTGACCAATATAGCCACCTTTCTTTGCAAGGACACTCAAAAGCCTGCCATCCATGGATTCTGTCAGTGTTTTGATCTGTTCACCATCAACATTGCGTGCAGCAGCAACCACAGCCTCCCAGACACTGTTCAGAGAGGTGTACTGTTTTCCCTCCTTGTAAATCTCACATTCGATGATGGACCACAGGTTCTCAATGGGGTTCAGATCAGGTGAACAAGGAGGCCATGTCATTAGATTTTCTTCTTTTATACCCTTTCTTGCCAGCCACACTGTGGAGTACTTGGACGCGTGTGATGGAGCATTGTCCTGCATGAAAATCATGTTTTTCTTGAAGGATGCAGACTTCTTCCTGTACCACTGCTTGAAGAAGGTGTCTTCCAGAAACTGGCAGTAGGACTGGGAGTTGAGCTTGACTCCATCCTCAACCCGAAAAGGCCCCACAAGCTCATCTTTGATGATACCAGCCCAAACCAGTACTCAACCTCCACCTTGCTGGCGTCTGAGTCGGACTGGATCTCTCTGCCCTTTACCAATCCAGCCACGGGCCCATCCATCTGGCCCATCAAGACTCACTCTCATTTCATCAGTCCATAAAACCTTAGAAAAATCAGTCTTGAGATATTTCTTGGCCCAGTCTTGACGTTTCAGCTTGTGTGTCTTGTTCAGTGGTGGTCGTCTTTCAGCCTTTCTTACCTTGGCCATGTCTCTGAGTATTGCACACCTTGGGCTTTTGGGCACTCCAGTGATGTTGCAGCTCTGAAATATGGCCAAACTGGTGGCAAGTGGCATCTTGGTAGCTGCACGCTTGACTTTTCTCAGTTCATGGGCAGTTATTTTGCGCCTTGGTTTTTCCACACGCTTCTTGCGACCCTGTTGACTATTTTGAATGAAACGCTTGATTGTTCGATGATCACGCTTCAGAAGCTTTGCAATTTTAAGAGTGCTGCATCCCTCTGCAAGATATCTCAATATTTTTGACTTTTCTGAGCCTGTCAAGTCCTTCTTTTGACCCATTTTGCCAAAGGAAAGGAAGTTGCCTAAGAATTATGCACACCTGATATAGGGTGTTGATGTCATTAGACCACACCCCTTCTCATTACAGAGATGCACATCACCTAATATGCTTAATTGGTAGTAGGCTTTCGAGCCTATACAGCTTGGAGTAAGACAACATGCATAAAGAGGATGATGTGGTCAAAATACTCATTTGCCTAATAATTCTGCACACAGTGTATATTCAGTCTGTGTGAGGTTTCCACTTATCACTGTAAAAAAATTAGAAATGAGGGCTTTCACAGGGTTGGGGGGTAGTTTTCTCTAAAATCTACGTCACAGAAATAACTAGGTTCAGCTTTCTCACCTTAGGTTTGAGCATAAGTACTGGTGTAAGGTTTGTGATTACTAAGTATCAGAAATGAACAGCCTTGAGTAAAGCAATAAAAAACTGCTCTTGGCAGAATCAAGTGGAGGGATAAAATATTTTGAAGAGTTACTATAAACATAAAAACCATTATTAAATAGAAGGAGAATAGAATAGTAAAAAATTGAAATAAAAACCAACAATTCATATTTCTATACAGTAAACTCGTTTATACAAAGTCACTATTTCAAATAATTCCTATAAAAATCTTAATTGTACAAATACTCCAACATACTCCCAATTTCTCAAATAACTCCGGGCACTTAAATGTGTTTATTTATTCTGGAATAATCTGTGATGTGTTTAATTTGTAGAAGAGAATAAAGATGTCGGCATCTGTGTGTATATAACAGAACAGACCTGAGCTTTCAGATTTAGACTAATGCAAAAAAATTATTCACTTTTATGCATTATTTTCTTTCCTCTGAAAATACAAAATCGTCCCTTTAATAAATAATCCTACAAACAAATGCGCGTAACACAAATATTTTATTTGTTCATGCGGATTAAACTATTACTCAGGTGGATATGGCTTAAAATGTAGTCATATACTTTATATTAGTAATATCCTTGTCAGTTAATTCCTGAGTCAGGTAATAACTATGAATGTTTTACTTTAGTTCTTGACAAATTTTTATCAATTAAAAAAATATATATATGTTTTTTTGTGCTGCTGCAGGCTTGTAGCATTAGCACTAGCTACCACTTTAACTATATTTAAGTTTAAGCTGCTGAACAGCTACTCCTTGGCTGCCCTGAAAACATTCTCCATAGGAAATATGGGTTAATAAAGTTAGAAACAAATAAAATGTCTGTGCACGTCTTTAAGAGAAGCAAAAATACAGTTACAAAAAATTACATTCATATTTGATAAGTACAGTACTAGCAGCTCAGCGCTGAGGGTAAGAAGAAAATTGTTTCATTGCTGATATACATAATGCATATATAAAGGAAGTGTGGGTTATTGTAGCGGAGAGCAATATTAAAATACTCCCAATAACCGGACGAAACACAGTTTGGGAGTCAATAACTCACGACCCAGCCAGTTTTCAGGTTAAAACAGAAAGACATTTATTAAAAGGCTATGCCTAGTATTTATGCAGGTCTGACCCCCCCCAGATAGGGGGGTTGAAAGAATATTGTACATTAGATAAAAGGGGAAGACGCCCTTTTATGAAACAATAGAATTACATTACTTAAATACTTTAAACACAAGACACTCTTTGCTCTTCTTATCACTTAGGCGTTTTCTCTCTGAAGGTGATCAAACAATGGAATTCTCATCACTAACTAAATTATGGCTGGAGCCAGCAACTTGTATTTAGAAAATTAGCTTCTTAAAGCTAAACACAGTTAACTCCTTCAGTCCTGACAGAAGGGTCTGTCACATCTACATAGCACACAATACAGCATATAGACAACCTTTCTTACATTATAGTCCAGAAGTGGCTAGGTTTGCCACAATGCTCCCCCAGAACCAAGCCGGCATACACAGTCTGATCCCAACGGATCGGCTTGGGGATGTCCGGGGAAGCACTCACAGATCACTTTTCAAGTTCAGTTTGTCTGGACAACCCGTCGGCGTTACCGTTTTGTTTCCCTGGGCGGTAATGGATGGTAAAGTCGAAGGGCTGCAGCGCCAAACTCCAGCGCAGCAGCCTGGCATTGTCCCCGGCCACACGGTTCAGCCACACCAACGGGTTGTGATCTGTGAGTAAGGAAAAAGGTTGTCCATACAGGTACGGCTGCAACTTTTTGAGGGCCCACACCACGGCCAGGCATTCTTTTTCGATGGCGGCGTAGCTTACTTCACGGGGCAACAACTTTCGGCTCAAGTAAGCTACGGGGTGTTCTCCGCCATATGCTCCAACTTGGCTCAGCACTGCCCCCACTCCAAACATCGAAGCGTCTGTGTGAACAAGAAATCTTTTAGTTGGATTGGGTGCAGCAAGTACAGGCGCATTAGTTAGAGCCGTCTTTAGTTGTTGGAATGCCTGCTCACACTCTGGGGCCCAAGTAACTTGTCGGGGAAGGTTCTTACGTGTCAAGTCAGTCAGGGGTTTGGCTAGGGCACTATAATTGGGCATGAACTTTCTGTAGTACCCCGCCATACCTAGAAATGCCAGTACTTGGGTCTTGGTCCTAGGGGTGGGCCACTTAGCAACAGCTTCAATTTTGGCCGGTTCGGGTTTCTGGTGCCCGCTCCCCACCCGGTGGCCTAAATACTGCACCTCTGCCATCCCGATATGGCATTTACTAGGTTTCAGGGTCAGCCCTGCCTCCCCTATACGGTCAATAACCGCTCCTATATGCTGTAGGTGTTCTGCCCAGTTCTGGCTATATATGGCAATATCGTCCAGGTATGCGCAGGCATAGTCCTGGAACCCGTCCAGTAGCCGATCTACCATCCTTTGAAAGGTCACCGGAGCGTTCTTCATCCCGAAAGGCATGACCCGAAATTGGTACAGGCCAAACGGGGTGACAAACGCCGACTTGGGGATGGTGTCATCGGCTAGCGGGATTTGCCAGTATCCCTTGCATAAGTCTATGGTCGTAAGATACTGTCCCCTAGCCATTTTATCAAGCAACTCGTCTATCCGGGGCATCGGATAGGCATCAGACACCGTTTTGTCATTTAGCCTCCGGTAGTCAACACAGAAGCGTGTGGTGCCGTCTTTCTTGGGTACCAACACTACCGGCGATGCCCAGGGGCTGTCGGAAGGTTCGATAACCCCTAGTTGCAACATCTCGTCAATTTCTGCCTTCATGTGTGCCTTGACTGCTTCAGGGACACGATACGGGGTCTGCCGCATAGGTAGCTGTCCCGGGGGTTTCAACTCTGTGAGTGGCCAGCGGGGTGTACCCAGGTAAATGGGAGAAGATAGCCCCTTTAGCTACTATCAACTCCTGTACCTGGGCACGCTCCGAAGGGCTTAGCCGCTCCCCCAGCTGAACGCCCCTGGAGGGCTCTATTTGGTCCTCTGATTTTAATAGGTCAGGGAGAGGCAGCTTCTCCTGATCCTCAGAGGCCGAGGCGCATATTGCCGCCACGTCCTCCATCCTCTCATGGTAGGGTTTGAGCATGTTCACATGAAGCATGCGTCGCTTCCCTACCCCTGAGCAGGGGCCAATCACATAGGTAGTGTCGCATCGCTGCTCTACTACCTGGTATGGGCCTTGCCAGACGGCCTGCAGTTTGCCGGTGTGTACAGGTTTTAAAATTAAAACTTTCTGCCCCACTTGGAAGCTGCGATCCCTGGCTCCCCTATCGTACCAGCGGTGCTGGCGTTGTTGAGCCGCCTGGAGGTTGGTGCGTACAGCCTGGGTTAAGGCCTCCAGTCGGTCCCTGAACTCCAGAACGTAAGATACAATGGGTGTACCATCGGGGCTACTCTCTCCCTCCCAATGCTCCCTAATGAGGTTTAATGGCCCCCGCACCCTTCTCCCAAATAGCAATTCGAAGGGGGAAAAACCTGTCGACTCTTGGGGTACCTCCCTATATGCGAAAAGCAGATGGGGTAGGTAACGCTCCCAGTCCTTATGAGTCTCGCCAAATATACGGAGCATCTGTTTTAAAGTCCCATTAAATCTCTCACATAACCCATTGGACTGGGGATGGTAGGCTGAGTTAATTATGGGTCTAACACCACATACCCTCCAAAGTTGTTGGGTCACCTCTGCGGTAAACTGGGTGCCCCTATCTGATATTATCTCCTGGGGGAACCCTACCCGGGAAAATATTTTTATTAAGGCTTCAGCTACCGTCTCTGCATGGATGTTGGAGAGAGCAATGGCCTCAGGGTACCTAGTGGCATAGTCCACTACAGTTAAAATGTACCTCTTCCCGGAGGGACTGGGCTTGGGTAGAGGCCCTACGATATCTACTGCTACCCTGCTAAAGGGTTCCTCAATAATGGGTAACGGGCATAATTTAGCCTTAGGGCGGTCACCTCATTTGCCTACTCGGCACACGTCACAGGAGGTGCAATATTGCCGTACATCTTTAGAGATCCCAGGCCAGAAAAGGGCGTGGGTCAATCTGTAGCGGGTGCGTGTCATTCCTAGGTGGCCTGACAGGGGAATGTCATGAGCTATCCTGAGCAGTTCCTGCCTATACTTCTGGGGTACTACCAGTTGCTTAGTGGTCACGGTGACTGCTCTGCCTACCCCCCATTCGGCTATGCGGTACAATAACCCTTTCTCCCAGACGTACCGTTCCCCTTCGAACCCAGCCTGATCGGTGTTCCCTTTATCCCGGTATACCTGCAGCGTGGGGTCAGCTTTCACCTCCGCCTCAAATTGGGTGGGGGTATCCCAAGTCATACGTGTCAAGGGGGTGTCATGGTCTCTTACCTGAGCCTCGTGGTGAGCTGGTGGGGCCGTAGTGCGTGCCTGCTGCCGGGTGGTTACTGGGTGGACCTCCTGATGTGGAGCCTGAGGTACAAAAGCAGAGGTCATCTGACCCAGGTCATTCCCCAGTACAACATCTGCTGGTAGGTTTTGCATTAAGCCCACTTCTACCATGCCCTCCCCGGCACCCCAATCCAAATGAATCTTAGCAGTGGGCAGTCGGTATACTGCTCCCCCTGCCACTCGTACTGCCACAGATCCGCCCGTGTGTGCTGTATCTGGCACCAAATGGGGGGCTATCAGGGTTAAAGTAGCTCCCGAATCCCGAAGTCCCTGGACCTCCTTCCCCTCCACGGTCACCCACTGACGGTGATGTTGCCGGTTATCGGTGGCCCGGACCGACATCACCTCATGCAGAATTCCCAGGGGTTCCCCGGCTGGGGTGCTCAACCCCTCATGAGCAGCTGGCTCCGTTTGGTAATGGTGAGCAGCCGCCCTTGGGGCCAGGTTCTGTCTGACCTGGTTCCAAGCTTGTCTGCTCCGATTTTGGGTGCACTCACGTGCCATATGTCCCCACTGCTTGCAGGTGTGGCATTGTATATTCGCCCGTCCATTGTATCGTGAGGGGGGTGGTGGATTCCCTGGGGCTGGGCGAAACGGTACCGCTGTGGGGTGGTTAGACTGTAGAGGACTGGGCTGTCCTGTGGGTCGAGTGTACATCTTAGGTAGTAGTCCATGGTGCCTCCTGGCGTCAAAATGCTGGTCTGCTAATCTGGCTGCTTCGGTTAAGGTGAGGGGTTTTTCGATCTCTCACCCATTCTTGGGCTTCTGGGGACAAGCCGTTAAAGAATTGCTCCAACAGCATCAGTTGTCGCAATTCTTCCATGGTGGTAGCTTGGCTGGCCTGTATCCACCCCTGAGATGCTTGATCCAGCTTGTGGGCCCATGAGAATCTCTTTCTGGCTTGCGCAGGCCTCTAAACTTGCGCCGGTATGCCTCTGGGGTAATGGCATATCTTTCCAAGATCGCGCTCTTCACTTTAGCGTAATCCTTGCTGTCCTCCCTGGGTACAGCGCGATACGCTTCCGCTGCCCTACCGGCTAGCTTGCCTGCTAGCACCGGCACCCATATGGACTGCTCCAAATCATGTAACTCGCACAGTCTCTCAAAATCCTGTAAATACCCATCGATCTCATCCTTCTCCTCACAAAATATTTTAAAGGCATGGTATGGGATTTTGGGTCCTACTGGGTTACTGAGTGCTTCCGAAATGGATTCTGCTCGGGAGGATGCATTCCGCGGACTGTGTGCCATCACGTACTCCTGCACATCTGCCATTACCACGGATAGCATGTCCCGTGGTACAGGTTGGGGTAAAAATTCCAGCCTGGTCCTCATTTCCCTCTGGTATAGGGTCTCCTCCATGGCTGCTGGAAGCGTAGCGCTGCAAGCTCTGTCTCCCTCCATCAGCTCGGCAATTAATATAGCCTTGGGTTTGCTGCTGGCTATCTTTCCCCTGGCTTCTAGCAGTTCCTTTAACGTTTGTCTCTTTAGCTTAGAATAATCCGTCTCCATTCACTTCGGTAGTCAGTTCTTTCACTGTATTCTGCTTGCCATTCCCTTTTCTTATTCGGCAGTTACAATTGCACGAATTGCGCTTTTCGGCTGTAAGGTCTGATCCCAACACTTGCCACCAATTGTAGCGGAGAGCAATATTAAAATACTCCCAATAACCGGACGAAACACAGTTTGGGAGTCAATAACTCACGACCCAGCCAGTTTTCAGGTTAAAACAGAAAGACATTTATTAAAAGGCTATGCCTAGTATTTATGCAGGTCTGACCCCCCCCCCCCCAGATGGGGGGGTTGAAAGAATATTGTACATTAGATAAAAGGGGAAGACGCCCTTTTATGAAACAATAGAATTACATTACTTAAATACTTTAAACACAAGACACTCTTGGCTCTTCTTATCACTTAGGCGTTTTCTCTCTGAAGGTGATCAAACAATGGAATTCTCATCACTAACTAAATTATGGCTGGAGCCAGCAACTTGTATTTAGAAAATTAGCTTCTTAAAGCTAAACACAGTTAACTCCTTCAGTCCTGACAGAAGGGTCTGTCACATCCACATAGCACACAATACAGCATATAGACAACCTTTCTTACATTATAGTCCAGAAGTGGCTAGGTTTGCCACAGTTATGTCCCTTTAAAAGGACATACTGTGCTATTAAAATGCTACAATGTATAAGAGCACATTATTATTATTAACCCCTGTACGTCAGTGGTCGTTAAGGGTTTACCTGACAGTGGCAAAACTGTGCTAGTACTGTATGCATCACTTCTGGAGGCACGCAGATATAGCATGGCAATGCCTGCGCTATTTCTGGAGCATGTATAGGCGCATGTGAATGACAGGGTACGTCAGCGGTCATTAAGTTGTTAAACAAATTCTTATTTCAAAATACTGGGTTATTTTCAATCTAGCTGCATAATTATAAGCATGTAAATAGCTGCTGAGGAGTCACTGTCCTGCTGTCCCTCTGAAACAGCCATATTGTCCCTATTAGATTCATTTACCTTAGCCCCTCCCACAGACCACATCTACATTACATTACATCTGTTACCTCTTGTCGACATACATTTTCTAAAGAGAATACTACAGTATTCACATTTCTGCAAGCAAAAGCAGCTATTTCAAATTACAAAATAAAGTTAAAGGACCATATATACAATTTAATACACCACCCCAGTGGAAAAATTATAACTGTCCTTAATTGGCCACAGCAGAGAAGGAATCCTATGTTGTAACATGGTGGCTCATGTTGCTTTACGGACATTAAACTGCCACTTTAAGCAACTAGTACAATTTCAATAGTTAGACAGACAGATGGACAGACGGAAGGTCAGATAGATAGATAGATCGATAGATAGATAGATGATAGATAGATAGATAGATAGATTAGATAGGTAGATATATGATAGACAGATAGATAGATAAAAAGATAGATATGTAGATAGACATATAGATAGATATATTAGATAGGTAGATAGATGATAGATAGATAGATAGATAGATAGATAGATAGATATGATAGATTAGATAGGTAGATTGATAAATAGATAAACAGATAGCTATGTAGATAGATAGACAGATAGATATATATGATAGATAAATAAATAAATGAATGATAGATAGATAGATATTATAGATAGATAGATGATTGATAGCTAGATAGATAGATCGATAGATAGATAGATAGATAGATAGAAGATAGATAGATTATAGATAGAAGATAGATAGATATGATAGATAGATAGATAGATAGATAGATAGCCAGATAGATGATTGATTGATAGATAGATATTATAGATAGATAGATATAGATAGATAGATAGATAGAGAGATAGATGATTGATAGATAGATATATAGATATTGGGGGTACCATAACAATGATTTGGGGTGTTTGACACCCTGCAGTATCCCCTAGCAGTGTTACTTGCTACAACTCATTGCTTTGCACATAACGTGACATCACAAACGCTATTATATGGCAGATACAATAACACTGTCATGGCGTAGTGCACATTCTCCCAGAAATCCTTGGGAATCTTACATACAACGCACCCAATAACAGTGCGCTCATACTCACTATTCAAATACATTTGCTAACTGACTGTCGCTTCTGTTCATGAATATGAACTTAAAAGCAGTGAGTGGAACAAGAGCAGGCACATAGGCCGTCTGACTTTGTAAAGACTTTTTCATGTGTCAAGCAGCGACTCTCTGCTGTAGAACAATGAGTCGTCAGACGTTAGAGCAATAGCGGTCACCACCACTGCCCTAGTGTCATTCACTAGATATGGGCTGTACAGGGTGAGGATCCTACTGGGGCAAGTGAATTGCTGGCATTTTCCTGGCAAGCTGACCTCAGCCTACACTGACCCTTTGTGACTGCATTTATTACGCAGTTTTACTCACTGGGCATACAGAGCTGTCACAAGCCATTCAGTATCGCATTAAGGCATTTCCCTCTGTAATATTGTATATAAATAATTATTAAATATACCTGCTATTATATATATATTATATGGGATGATTTATACCCACATTTGCATAATAAGAAACCATGGCATCTTTAGATTAGGTGAAGAATTCTAAAGTGACTTTAAATCTCCATAATTAGGTGACATATAATAATGTATTAGTACTATTTTATTTTTGTAATAAACAATCCCTCACCGCCCACAACAAAATATCATCAGGGCATCAGGATAACATTTAGTTTGAATAGAATTTATTCAACACTTTAAAGTGTCAAATGGATATTAATCTGTGCTTCTTTGGTAAATACAAATATGTTAAATCAAAGTAAACATAAAAAAGGAACAGATTGGGACTTACTTAAAGGGATAGTATAGTCAAAATTAAACTTTCATGATTTAAATAGAGCAGCAATTTTAAGCATCTTTCTAATTTACTCTTATTAGCAATTTGTCTTTGTTCTTTCGGTATCTATATTTGAATGTAAGCTTAGGAACCGGACTATTTTTGATTCAGCACCTGGGTAGCTCTTGCTGAATGGTGGCTACATTTAGACACCAATCAGAAACTACTACCCAGGTGCTGAACCAAACATGGGCTGGCTCCTAAGCTTACATTCCTGCTTTTCAAAAAAAGATACCATAAGAATGAAGAAAAATTGATAATAGGAGTAAATTTGAAGCTTGCTTAAATTTGCTGCTCTATCTGAATCATGAAAGTTTATTTTTGACTTGACTATCCCTTTAATTTCTTGAAAAATTAGCACTTAGAAATTCTTAGGGCAGCTAGAGTTGCAACCTCGGCTATGTTTTCCTGGAAACTTATGAGTTATACATGCTGCAGGGTGTGCAGGGAGGAACATGAATAGATCTGTTCAGTGTTACTATTTGTGTCCAGGCTTAAAATTCATGTTTTCCTCTGCACACCCCGCAGCATGTATAACTCATAAGTGTCCAGGAAAACATGGCTGATGGGGCAACCCTAAGTGTCACCCCTGCACCTGTGTGATAAAAGTGGAGATTTTTGAAAACCTAATTTTTTACTGTGTCAGTTCTGGGCATGAGCAAATCTGACTCCCTGTTATCTAGTCTATTCACTAGCCTAGGCTAAAACACTGGTTATCAAACCTGTCCTCAGGCCTACCCCCCTAACAGGACAGATTTTGAGAATATCTGAACTAGAGCACAGGTGAAATAAGCAGCTGATTAGTAAACTTTCGGCTAGATTACTAGTTGTGCGTTAGGGTAAAAAAAGCAGTGTTACCAGGTCCTAACGCTGCTTTTTTTATGCCCGCTGGTATTACGAGTCTTGCAGGTTTAGGGGCCCCGCACACTTTGTTATTTTACCTGTTCTCATCCAAGGTGATCCTGAAAATCTGACCTGCTAGGGATGCCTGAGGAAAGGTTTAAAAACCTGTGTTATAATATAAACCTTGCTGCAAAGTGCTCCTCCTCCTTGTAAGGCTGTGACACAAAGAAAAAGACACTGCATAAGTATAGTGTAAAAAATAAGTAATTGAATATTGCAATACTTTCTATTAAAGGGACAGTATACACTAATTGTCGTATAACTGCATGTAATAAACACTACTATAAGTAATAATATGCACAGATACTGATATAAAAATCCAGTCTAAAACCTTTTAAAAACTTACTTAGATGAGGTTAGGATGGGACACCCAGTGAAAGAGGCTGGGAGAACAGGAAGAGCAGACCCCCTCCCCCTTACCTGCATATAAAAAGACAGATAACATAAACAGGAGCCAGCAGGAATCTGTAGACATCAGTACACATCTGACACTGTGGGGTTTGGTTAGGAGTCTGAAAATCATCACAATGTTATTAAAAAATAAATAAGCAAAACTATACATTGTTACAAAAACACTCCCAGATGGGCTATATAAATGTATCAGCTACAGAACATTTATGCAAAGAAAAATCTAGTGTACAATGTCCCTTTACGTATAAACAACTGCTTAGTGTTTTTTTAATACAACAATGAAACTGTTTAACATCCCTTTAACACCGGTCAGATGTGTACAAGTGCTGAACTGTGCTGACATAAGTACATAATGCCTAAGACTATGCTAAATATAACACAGTTGTTTTACTACACCGAATTAAACATTGTTTACAGGAAATCATTTTTGAGATTTATGTTCCTGTAATATCTATTCAACCTCATAAACAATTCAGAAATATATTTAACAAAAAATATGTAAACACTGAGCTCTTGCACATGATCAGTAGAAGTTTGTTCCTCAGAGAGTGTGCATATAAAAATACTGTCCACTGTTTGATAATGGTGGGGTCAGCAACCTTGGCTCTCCTGATGTCTTGGAACTACATTTCCCATGATGCTCAGACAGCCTAAAGAATGTCTTAGCATCATGGGAAATGTAAATCCAAATCATTTGGAGAGCCAAGGTTGCTGACCCAGAATTTTTTTTTTTAAATTGTATCCGTTATCCAAATCATGAAAGATTTATTTTAACTTTAGTGTGTCATGTGTAATATAATATGTTTGTATAGACATAGGAAATCAACTTTGCAACATTTATGTCATTTTATTTAGTGAAAATAAGAGTTTTCCTATTTTGAGGATTGGTGCAGACTGCAGATTTAAAAAGCCTAATCCTGACACCCACCTGTCAATAACTCTCCTCTGCTATCAGAGAAACTGCAAAACAATAGAGTTTGCTAACATAATGACGTTGGCTAGCTGTATTTTCTTCAGCAACAAGTGCTCCACACAAGGCAAGTGGTGGGATTTGGCTATTTAAAAACAGCTGCAGCAAACAAGGTGTTAATGCATTCAATTCATTTTTATACTTTAGCTAGCATGTTAATTTATTGCAAAACTGCAGACAAATCTTTTATTTACAATGTATTCAATGCCTATTTATATCACCTGCACATCTCAAAGCAGCATTGTTACATGTTTAATGCCTATGTTTTAAAAAACACTTTTATTATTATTTTGTAGACCACGGACACACTCCTTGAAAAACTGTTTGTCTATGTTTATCTTATCTCCTTTGCACTGGACACTCAGGGACAAACATCAACTGGACTTACCAAGCAATCACTGGGTAGAATGTTGCAATATACATTTTTTTTTTACATGCATAATTTAACATTGTATAAGCTCAGTGCCTCTTTACAAGATTAAGGCAAATTCTTACCCCTACTAAATCTTTGAAGAGGAAAGTGATGTAAAGAGTCCAAAATATTTTTGGCTTCAAAATTAAGTAAAGTCATTTTAAGGTGTCTGACTCGTTTGAAATTTTATTAACAGCTTAAAAAACCCATCAAAACAGAATGAAAGCAGCGGGGTAATTTTAAACAACGAGGACAAGGGTATGTGGTTTTTTCGCTCAGCATCTGTAAGGTTTGATGGAAGTTTGTACTGAACATCACTGTTAGGAGCATGTGCCAACCTCTTCATTTGGAAACCAAATGCCTTCTGGTCTTGTCATGTTAAAAAGTGACGTGTTTTCTTTGGCGCAGTGAGAGAGGCAGTGAGACACGCTTGTAGGTAGGAGTTCCATATATTTGACCTGGCTCCAGATGTCATTTTTGCCTTTCATCGAATTAGTTCAGCTGTGTTAAATAAAATGCTGCTTGATTTTTTTTTTTATTTTTGGAGAGAACAGTCTCTAAAGTTGAAATAAAAAAAAGAACATTAGATTATATATAATCGTATAATACACAATATAAAAATGATCTAGCAGAGCCTTTTTAAATTAAATTAAAGAAACATGACAACATTAATGGTGCAGAAACAGTGTGTGGTTTTAAGAGACCTTACAAGTTATTCTGTCGCTTGGTATCCTTTGTTCAAAAGCTCAGCAGCAGTAATGCACAGCTAGCTGGCGACTGGTGGTTACACACATATACCTCTTGTCATTGGTTAATAATGCACAGCTAGCTGGTGACTGGTGGCTACACACATATACCTCTTGTCATTGGCTAGTAATGCACAGCTAGCTGGCGACTGGTGGTTACACACATATACCTCTTGTCATTGGTTAATAATGCACAGCTAGCTGGTGACTGGTGGCTACACACATATACCTCTTGTCATTGGCTAGTAATGCACAGCTAGCTGGTGACTGGTGGTTACACACATATACCTCTTGTCATTGGCTAGCAATGCACAGCTAGCTGGTGACTGGTGGCGACATACATATACCTCTTGTCATTGGCTAGCAATGCACAGCTAGCTGGTGATTGGTGGCTACACACATATACCTCTTGTCATTGGCTAGCAATGCACAGCTAGCTGGTGACAGATGGCTACACACATATACCTCTTGTCATTGGCTAGCAATGCACAGCTATCTAGTGACTGGTGGCTACACACATATACCTCTTGTCATTGGCTAGCAATGCACAGCTAGCTGGTGATTGGTGGCTACACACATATACCTCTTGTCATTGGCTAGTAATGCACAGCTAGCTGGTGACTGGTGGTTACACACATATACCTCTTGTCATTGGTTAATAATGCACAGCTAGCTGGTGACTGGTGGCTACACACATATACCTCTTGTCATTGGCTAGTAATGCACAGCTAGCTGGTGACTGGTGGTTACACACATATACCTCTTGTCATTGGTTAATAATGCACAGCTAGCTGGTGACTGGTGGCTACACACATATACCTCTTGTCATTGGCTAGCAATGCACAGCTAGCTGGTGATTGGTGGCTACACACATATACCTCTTGTCATTGGCTAGCAATGCACAGCAAGCTGGTGACTGGTGGCTACACACATATACCTCTTGTCATTGGCTAGCAATGCACAGCTAGCTGGTGACTGGTGGCTACACACATATACCTCTTGTCATTTGCTAGCAATGCACAGCTAGCTGGTGATTGGTGGCTACACACATATACCTCTTGTCATTGGCTAGTAATGCACAGCTAGCTTGTGACTGGTGGTTACACACATATACCTCTTGTCATTGGCTAGTAATGCACAGCTAGCTGGTGTCTGGTGGCTACACACATATACCTCTTGTCATTGGCTAGCAATGCACAACTAGCTGATGATTGGTGGCTACACACATATACCTCTTGTCATTGACTAGCAATGCACAGCTAGCTGGTGATTGGTGGTTACACACATATACATCTTGTCATTGGCTAGCAATGCACAGCTAGCTGGTGATTGGTAGTTACACACACATACCTCTTGTCATTGGTTAATAATGCACAGCTAGCTGGTGACTGGTGGCTACACACATATACCTCTTGTCATTGGCTAGTAATGCACAGCTAGCTGGTGACTGGTGGCTACACACATATACCTCTTGTCATTGGCTAGCAATGCACAGCTAGCTGGTGATTGGTGGCTACACACATATACCTCTTGTCATTGGCTAGCAATGCACAGCAAGCTGGTGACTGGTGGCTACACACATATACCTCTTGTCATTGGCTAGCAATGCACAGCTAGCTGGTGACTGGTGGCTACACACATATACCTCTTGTCATTTGCTAGCAATGCACAGCTAGCTGGTGATTGGTGGCTACACACATATACCTCTTGTCATTGGCTAGTAATGCACAGCTAGCTTGTGACTGGTGGTTACACACATATACCTCTTGTCATTGGCTAGTAATGCACAGCTAGCTGGTGTCTGGTGGCTACACACATATACCTCTTGTCATTGGCTAGTAATGCACAGCTAGCTGGTGACTGGTGGCTACACACATATACCTCTTGTCATTGGCTAGCAATGCACAACTAGCTGATGATTGGTGGCTACACACATATACCTCTTGTCATTGACTAGCAATGCACAGCTAGCTGGTGATTGGTGGTTACACACATATACATCTTGTCATTGGCTAGCAATGCACTGCTAGCTGGTGATTGGTAGTTACACACACATACCTCTTGTCATTGGTTAATAATGCACAGCTAGCTGGTGACTGGTGGCTACACACATATACCTCTTGTCATTGGCTAGTAATGCACAGCTAGCTGGTGACTGGTGGTTACACACATATACCTCTTGTCATTGGCTAGTAATGCACAGCTAGCTGGTGACTGGTGGCTACACACATATACCTCTTGTCATTGGCTAGTAATGCACAGCTAGCTGGTGACTGGTGGCTACACACATATACCTCTTGTCATTGGCTAGCAATGCACAACTAGCTGATGATTGGTGGCTACACACATATACCTCTTGTCATGGGCTAGCAATGCACAGCTAGCTGGTGATTGGTGGTTACACACATATACATCTTGTCATTGGCTAGCAATGCACAGCTAGCTGGTGATTGGTAGTTACTCACATATACCTCTTGTCATTGGCTGGCAATGCACAGCTAGCTGATGATTGGTGGTTACATACATATACCTCTTGTCATTGGCTAGCAATGCACAACTAGCTGGTGACTGGTGACTACACACATATACCTCTTGTCATTGGCTAGACAGTTAGCTGGTGACTGGTGGCTACACACATATACCTCTTGTGGCTGCCAAGTGAGGCAAGAAAGCTCTGAGGATGTTCATAGTAGTGATCAATGCCTGTCTGCTGTCATTGGTTAATAATGCACAGCTAGCTGGTGATTGGTGGTTACACACATATAACTCTTGTCATTGGCTAATAATGCACAGCTAGCTGGTGATTGGTGGCTACACACATATACCTCTTGTCATTGGCTAATAATGCATAGTTAGCTGGTGATTGGTGGCTACACACATATACCTCTTGTCATTGGCTAGCAATGCACAGCTAGCTGGTGACTGGTGGCTACACACATATACATCTTGTCATTGGCTAGCAATGCACAGCTAGCTGGTGATTGGTGGTTACACACATATACCTCTTGTCATTGGCTAGCAATGCACAGTTAGCTGGTGATTGGTGGTTACACACATAAACCTCTTGTCACTGGCTAGCAATGCACAGCTAGCTGGTGACTGGTGGCTACACACATATACCATTTGTCATTGGCTAGTAATGCACAGCTAGCTGGTGACTGGTGGCTACACACATATACCTCATGTCATTGGCTAGCAATGCACAGCTAGCTGGTGATTGGTGGTTACACACATATAGATCTTGTCATTGGCTAGCAATGCACAGCTAGCTGGTGATTGGTAGTTACACACATATACCTCTTGTCATTGGCTAGCAATGCACAGCTAGCTGATGATTGGTGGTTACATACATATACCTCTTGTCATTGGCTAGCAATGCACAACTAGCTGGTGACTGGTGGCTACACACATATACCTCTTGTCATTGGCTAGCAATGCACAGCTAGCTGGTGATTGGTGGCTACACACATATACCTCTTGTCATTGGCTAATAATGCACAGTTAGCTGGTGATTGGTGGCTACACACATAAACCTCTTGTCATTGGCTAGCAATGCACAGCTAGCTGGTGATTGGTAGTTACACACATATACCTCTTGTCATTGGCTAGCAATGCACAGCCAGCTGATGATTGGTGGTTACATACATATACCTCTTGTCATTGGCTAGCAATGCACAACTAGCTGGTGACTGGTGGCTACACACATATACCTCTTGTGGCTGCCAAGTGAGGCAAGAAAGCTCTGAGGATGTTCATAGTAGTGATCAATGCCTGTCTGCTGCTGCTATATAGGGACTTTATGTGCCAGGTACAGTGAGTGCAAAGCTGGAGTAGTTCTATACTTATATGTGATAGCAGCGTTTTACAAATTAAGTAGCCTTATTTCATAATATTGAGCTCATAGCTACTTAATATATAATTTGTTATATATGTATACAGTGAGGGAAAACAATTATTTGATCCCCTGCTGATTTTGTATGTTTGCCCACTGACAAAGAAATGGTCAGTCTACAATTTTAATGGTAGGTTTATTTGAACAGTGAGAGACAGAATAACAACAAAAAATCCAGAAAAACGGATTTCAAAATAGTTATAAATTAATTTGCATTTTAATGAGTGAAATATATATTTGACACCATTGTAAAACATGACTTAGTCCTTGGTGGCAAAACACTTGTTGGCAATCCCAGATGTTTCTTGTAGTTGGACACCAGGTTTGCACACATCAGGAGGGATTTTGTCCCACTCCTCTTTGCAGAACCTCTCCAAGTCATTAAGGTTTCGAGGATGATGCTTGACAACTCAAACCATCAGCTATCTCCACAGATTTTCTGTGGGATTAAGGTCTGGAGACTGGCTAGGCCACTCCAGGACCTTAATGTGCTTCTTCTTGAGCCACTCCTTTGTTGCCTTGGCCATGTGTTTTGGGTCATTGTCATGCTGGAATACCCACCCATGACCCATTTTCAGTGCCCTGGCTGAGGGAAGGAGGTTCTCACACAAGATTTGACGGTACATGATCCACCGTCCCTTTGATGCAGTGAAGTTGTCCTGTCCCCTTAGCAGAAAAACACCTCCAAAGCATAATGTTTCCACCTTCATGTTTGACAGTGGGAATGGTGTTCTTGAGGTCATAGGCAGCATTCCTCCTCCTCCAAATATGGCAAGTTGAGTTGATGCCAAAGAGCTCGATTTTGGTCTCATCTGACCATAACACTTTCACCCAGTTCTCCTCTAAATCATTCAGATGCTCGATTTTGGTCTCATCTGACCACAACACTTTCACCCAGTTCTCCTCTAAATCATTCAGATGTTCATTGGCAAACTTCAGACGGGCCTGTACATGTGCTTTCTTGAGCAGGGGGACCTTGCAGGTGCTGCAGGATTTCAGTCTTTCACGGCGTACTGTGTTACCAATTGTTTTCTTGGTGACTATGGTCCCAGCTGCCTTAAGATCATTGACAAGATCCTCCCGTGTAGTTTTGGACTGATTCCTCACCGTTCTCATGATCATTGAAACTCCACAAGGTGAGATCTTGCATGGAGCCCCAGACCGAGGGAGATTGACAGTTATTTTGTGTTTCTTCAATTTGCGAAATAATCACACCAACTGTTGTCACCTTCTCACCAAGCTGCTTGGCGATGGTGTTGTAGCCCATTCCAGCATTGTGTAGGTCTACAATCTTGTACCTGACATCTTTGGACAGCTCTTTAGTCTTGACCATGGTGGAGAGTTTGGAATCTGATTGATTGCTTTAGTGGACAGGTGTCTTTTATACAGGTAACAAACTGAGATTAGGAGCACTTCTTTAGGAGTGCTCCTAATCTCAGCTCGTCTCCTGTATAAAAGACACCTGGGAGCCAGAAATCTTGTTGATAGGTTATCAAATACTCATTTCACTCATTAAAATGCAAATCAATTCATAACTTTTTTGAGATGCGTATTTCTGGATTTTTTTGTTGTTATTCTGTCTCTCACTGCTCAATTAAACCTCCCATTAAAATTATAGACTGATCATTTCTTTGTCAGTGGCGCATTAACAGCTACAGCATAGGTTGGTATAGAGAGGCAGAGGATGTGTTTGAGACTGGCGCACTTACAACTACAGCATGGGTTGGTATACAGGAGCTGGGAATGTGTTTGAGACTGGCGCACTAACAGCTACAGCATGGGTTGGTATACAGGGGCAAGGGATGTGTTTGAGACTGGCACACTTACAGCTACAGCATGGGTTGGTATAGAGAGGCAGGGGATGTGTTTGAGACTGGGGCACTTAGAGTTACAGCATGGGTTGGTATAGAGGGGCAGGGGAAGAGTTTGGGACTGGCACACTTACAGCTACTTGTCATTCTGACTGCACCCTACATGTCATATATATTTTTCAAGTCATGCAGAGGAGGATGTATGGTAATCTGTGTGCAAAACCATAAACATGAGTAAGACAGGTGCACATACAAGTATGTGTTAATATCTCAGTATCCTTTAACTTCAAAATCAAATATGTAGGTACCCTTATAGCATGAGTTGGTATACAGAGGCAGGGCATGTGTATGGGACTGGCACACTTACAGCTACAGCATGGGGTTGGTATACAAAGGCAGGTGATGTGTTTGAGACTGGTGCACTTACAGCTACAGCATGGGTTGGTATAGAGAGGCAGGGGATGTGTTTGAGACTGGGGAATTTACAGTTACAGCATAGGTTGGTATAGAGGGGTAGGGGATGTGTATGGGACTGGCACACTTACAGCTACAGCATGGGCTGGTATAGAGGGGTAGGGGATGTGTTTGAGACTGGTGCACTTACAGCTAAAGCATAGGTTGGTATAGAGGGGTAGGGGATGTGTATGGGACTGGCACACTTACAGCTACAGCATGGGTTGGTAGAGGGGTAAGGGATGTGTTTGAGACTGGTGCACTTACAGCTACAGCATGGGTTGGTATAGAGAGGTAGGGGATGTGTATGGGACTGGTGCACTTACAGCTACAGCATGGGTTGGTATACAGAGGCAGGGGATGTGTATGAGACTGGCGCACTTACAGCTACAACATGGGTTGGTATACAGAGGCAGGGGATGTGTATGGGACTGCCCACTTACAGCTACAGCATGGGTTGGTATAGAGGGGTAGGGGATGTGTTTGAGACTGGCGCACTTACAGCTAAAGCATAGGTTGGTATAGAGGGGTAGGGGATGTGTATGGAACTGGCACACTTACAGCTACAGCATGGGTTGGTAGAGGGGTAGGGGATGTGTTTGAGACTGGTGCACTTACAGCTACAGCATGGGTTGGTATAGAGAGGTAGGGGATGTGTATGGGACTGGTGCACTTACAGCTACAGCATGGGTTGGTATACAGAGGCAGGGGATGTGTATGAGACTGGCGCACTTACAGCTACAACATGGGTTGGTATACAGAGGCAGGGGATCTGTATGGGATTGGCACACTTACAGCTACAGCATGGGTTGGTATACAGAGGTAGGGGATGTGTATGGGACTGGCGCACTTACAGCTACAGCATGGGTTGGTAGAGAGGGGTAGGGGATGTGTATGAGACTGGCGCACTTACAGCTACAGCATGGGTTGGTATAGAGAGGTAGGGGATGTGTATGGGACTGGCACACTTACAGCTATAGCATGGGTTGGTATACAGAGGCAGGGGATGTGTATGGGACTGGCACACTTACAGCTACAGCATGGGTTGGTATAGAGAGGTAGGGGATGTGCTTGAGACTGGCGCACTTACAGCTACAGCATGGGTTGGTATAGAGGGGTAGGGGATGTGTATGGGACTGGCACACTTACAGGTATAGCATGGGTTTGTATAGAAAGGCAGGGGATGTGTATGGGACTGGCACACTTACAGCTACAGCATGGGTTGGTATAGAGAGGTAGGGGATGTGCTTGAGACTGGCGCACTTACAGCTACAGCATGGGTTGGTATAAAGGGGTAGGGGATGTGTATGGGACTGGCACACTTACAGCTATAGCATGGGTTGGTATAGAGGGGTAGGGGATGTGTATGGGACTGGCACACTTACAGCTATAGCATGGGTTGGTATAGAGGGGTAGGGGATGTGTATGGGACTGGCGCACTTACAGCTACAGCATGGGTTGGTATACAGAGGCAGGGGATGTGTATGGGACTGGCACACTTACAGCTACAGCATGGGTTGGTATAGAGAGGTAGGGGATGTGTATGAGACTGGCGCACTTACAGCTACAGCATGGGCTGGTATAGAGGGGTAGGGGATGTGTATCGGACTGGCGCACTTACAGCTACATCATGGGTTGGTATAGAGGGGTAGGGGATGTGTTTGACACTGGCGCACTTACAGCTACAGCATGGGTTGGTATACAGAGGCAGGGGATGTGTATGGGACTGGCACACTTACAGCTACAGCATGGGTTGGTATAGAGGGGTAGGGGATGTGTTTGACACTGGCGCACTTACAGCTACAGCATGGGTTGGTATAAAGGGGTAGGGGATGTGTATGGGACTGGCACACTTACAGCTATAGCATGGGTTGGTATAGAGGGGTAGGGGATGTGTATGGGACTGGCGCACTTACAGCTACAGGATGGGTTGGTATAGAGAGGTAGGGGATGTGTATGGGACTGGCGCACTTACAGCTACAGCATGGGTTGGTATAGAGAGGTAGGGGATGTGTATGGGACTGGCGCACTTACAGCTACAGCATAAGTAGGTATAGAGGGGTAGGGGATGTGTATGAGACTGGCGCACTTACAGCTACAGCATGGGTTGGTATAGAGAGGTAGGGGATGTGTATGGGACTGGCACACTTACAGCTATAGCATGGGTTGGTATAGAGAGGTAGGGGATGTGCTTGAGACTGGCGCACTTACAGCTACAGCATGGGTTGGTAGAGGGGTAGGGGATGTGTTTGAGACTGGTGCACTTACAGCTACAACATGGGTTGGTATACAGAGGTAGGGGATGTGTTTGAGACTGATGCACTTACAGCTACAACATGGGTTGGTATACAGAGGTAGGGGATGTGTTTGAGACTGGTGCACTTACAGCTACAGCATGGGTTGGTATAGAGGGGTAGGGGATGTGTTTGAGACTGGCGCACTTACAGCTACAGCATGGGTTGGTATAGAGGGGTAAAGGATGTGTATGGGACTGGCACACTTACAGCTACAGCATGGGTTGGTATAAAGAGGCAGGGGATGTGTATGGGACTGGCACACTTACAGCTATAGCATGGGTTGGTATACAGAGATAGGGGATGTGTTTGAGACTGGTGCACTTACAGCTACAACATGGGTTGGTATAGAGAGGTAGGGGATGTGTATGGGACTGGCACACTTACAGCTACAGCATGGGTTGGTATAGAGGGGTAGGGGATGTGTTTGAGACTGGCGCACTTACAGCTACAGCATGGGTTGGTATAGAGAGGTAGGGGATGTGTATGGGACTGGCACACTTACAGCTACAGCAAGGGCTGGTATAGAGAGGTAGGGGATGTGTATGGGACTGGCACACTTACAGCTACAGCATAGGTTGGTATAGAGGGGTAGGGGATGTGTTTGACACTGGCGCACTTACAGCTACAGCATGGGTTGGTATACAGAGGCAGGGGATGTGTATGGGACTGGCACACTTACAGCTACAGCATGGGTTGGTATAGAGGGGTAGGGGATGTGTTTGACACTGGCGCACTTACAGCTACAGCATGGGTTGGTATAAAGGGGTAGGGGATGTGTATGGGACTGGCACACTTACAGCTATAGCATGGGTTGGTATAGAGGGGTAGGGGATGTGTATGGGACTGGCGCACTTACAGCTACAGGATGGGTTGGTATAGAGAGGTAGGGGATGTGTATGGGACTGGCGCACTTACAGCTACAGCATGGGTTGGTATAGAGAGGTAGGGGATGTGTATGGGACTGGCGCACTTACAGCTACAGCATAGGTTGGTATAGAGGGGTAGGGGATGTGTATTAGACTGGCGCACTTACAGCTACAGCATGGGTTGGTATAGAGAGGTAGGGGATGTGTATGGGACTGGCACACTTACAGCTATAGCATGGGTTGGTATAGAGAGGTAGGGGATGTGCTTGAGACTGGCGCACTTACAGCTACAGCATGGGTTGGTAGAGGGGTAGGGGATGTGTTTGAGACTGGTGCACTTACAGCTACAACATGGGTTGGTATACAGAGGTAGGGGATGTGTTTGAGACTGATGCACTTACAGCTACAACATGGGTTGGTATACAGAGGTAGGGTATGTGTTTGAGACTGGTGCACTTACAGCTAAAGCATGGGTTGGTATAGAGGGGTAGGGGATGTGTATGGGACTGGTGCACTTACAGCTACAGCATGGGTTGGTATACAGAGGCAGGGGATGTGTATGAGACTGGCACACTTACAGCTATAGCATGGGTTGGTATAGAGAGGCAGGGGATGTGTATGGGACTGGTGCACTTACAGCTACAACATGGGTTGGTATAGAGAGGTAGGGGATGTGCTTGAGACTGGCGCACTTACAGCTACAGCATGGGTTGGTAGAGGGGTAGGGGATGTGTTTGAGACTGGTGCACTTACAGCTACAACATGGGTTGGTATACAGAGGTAGGGGATGTGTTTGAGACTGATGCACTTACAGCTACAACATGGGTTGGTATACAGAGGTAGGGGATGTGTTTGAGACTGGTGCACTTACAGCTAAAGCATGGGTTGGTATAGAGGGGTAGGGGATGTGTATGGGACTGGTGCACTTACAGCTACAGCATGGGTTGGTATACAGAGGCAGGGGATGTGTATGAGACTGGCGCACTTACAGCTACAGCATGGGTTGGTATACAGAGGCAGGGGACGTGTATGGGACTGGCACACTTACAGCTACAGCATGGGTTGGTATAGAGGGGTAGGGGATGTGTTTGAGACTGGCGCACTTACAGCTACAGCATGGGTTGGTATAGAGGGGTACAGGATGTGTATGGGACTGGCACACTTACAGCTACAGCATGGGTTGGTATACAGAGGCAGGGGATGTGTATGGGACTGGCACACTTACAGCTATAGCATGGGTTGGTATACAGAGATAGGGGATGTGTTTGAGACTGGCGCACTTACAGCTACAACATGGGTTGGTATAGAGAGGTAGGGGATGTGTATGGGACTGGCACACTTACAGCTACAGCATGGGTTGGTATAGAGGGGTAGGGGATGTGTTTGAGACTGGCGCACTTACAGCTACAGCATGGGTTGGTATAGAGAGGTAGGGGATGTGTATGGGACTGGCACACTTACATCTACAGCAAGGGCTGGTATAGAGAGGTAGGGGATGTGTATGGGACTGGCACACTTACAGCTACAGCATAGGTTGGTATAGAGGGGTAGGGGATGTGTTTGACACTGGCGCACTTACAGCTACAGCATGGGTTGGTATACAGAGGCAGGGGATGTGTATGGGACTGGCACACTTACAGCTACAGCATGGGTTGGTATAGAGGGGTAGGGGATGTGTTTGACACTGGCGCACTTACAGCTACAGCATGGGTTGGTATAAAGGGGTAGGGGATGTGTATGGGACTGGCACACTTACAGCTATAGCATGGGTTGGTATAGAGGGGTAGGGGATGTGTATGGGACTGGCGCACTTACAGCTACAGGATGGGTTGGTATAGAGAGGTAGGGGATGTGTATGGGACTGGCGCACTTACAGCTACAGCATGGGTTGGTATAGAGAGGTAGGGGATGTGTATGGGACTGGCGCACTTACAGCTACAGCATAGGTTGGTATAGAGGGGTAGGGGATGTGTATGAGACTGGCGCACTTACAGCTACAGCATGGGTTGGTATAGAGAGGTAGGGGATGTGTATGGGACTGGCACACTTACAGCTATAGCATGGGTTGGTATAGAGAGGTAGGGGATGTGCTTGAGACTGGCGCACTTACAGCTACAGCATGGGTTGGTAGAGGGGTAGGGGATGTGTTTGAGACTGGTGCACTTACAGCTACAACATGGGTTGGTATACAGAGGTAGGGGATGTGTTTGAGACTGATGCACTTACAGCTACAACATGGGTTGGTATACAGAGGTAGGGGCTGTGTTTGAGACTGGTGCACTTACAGCTAAAGCATGGGTTGGTATAGAGGGGTAGGGGATGTGTATGGGACTGGTGCACTTACAGCTACAGCATGGGTTGGTATACAGAGGCAGGGGATGTGTATGAGACTGGCGCACTTACAGCTACAGCATGGGTTGGTATACAGAGGCAGGGGACGTGTATGGGACTGGCACACTTACAGCTACAGCATGGGTTGGTATAGAGGGGTAGGGGATGTGTTTGAGACTGGCGCACTTACAGCTACAGCATGGGTCGGTATAGAGGGGTACAGGATGTGTATGGGACTGGCACACTTACAGCTACAGCATGGGTTGGTATACAGAGGCAGGGGATGTGTATGGGACTGGCACACTTACAGCTATAGCATGGGTTGGTATACAGAGATAGGGGATGTGTTTGAGACTGGCGCACTTACAGCTACAACATGGGTTGGTATAGAGAGGTAGGGGATGTGTATGGGACTGGCACACTTACAGCTACAGCATGGGTTGGTATAGAGGGGTAGGGGATGTGTTTGAGACTGGCGAACTTACAGCTACAGCATGGGTTGGTATAGAGAGGTAGGGGATGTGTATGGGACTGGCACACTTACAGCTACAGCAAGGGCTGGTATAGAGAGGTAGGGGATGTGTATGGGACTGGCGCACTTACAGCTACAGCATAGGTTGGTATAGAGGGGTAGGGGATGTGTATGGGACTGGCACACTTACAGCTACAGCAAGGGCTGGTATAGAGAGGTAGGGGATGTGTATGGGACTGGCGCACTTACAGCTACAGCATAGGTTGGTATAGAGGGGTAGGGGATGTGTATGGGACTGGCGCACTTACAGCTACATCATGGGTTGGTATAGAGGGGAGGGGATGTGTATGGGACTGGCACACTTACAGCTATAGCATGGGTTGGTATAGAGGGGTAGGGGATGTGTATGGGACTGGCACACTTACAGCTACAGCATGGGTTGGAATACAGAGGCAGGGGAGGTGTTCGAGACTGGTGCACTTACAACTACAGCATGGGTTTGTATACAGAGGCAGGGGAGTGAGTTTGAGATGCACTTACAGCTACGGCAGCTCTTCTTCTTCTTGGTTTGTATCTTATCAATAGTTTTACTATTGGTTTTCATTGTATGTAATTATTTTTACATGCCTGTATAAATTAAAAATTCTCAATTGTTTTTTGCCTCAACATTTATTCAGTGTTCCGAATTTAGGTCTGAGGTGTCCTGAATTGGGGTCTAAGAAACCTGGTCACCTTATAAACAAGCAAATGATCTAGTTTGTTATCAAGCGACACTCTTCACACAAGAAATCTAACAGTGTATAAAAGAAATCCATTTAAAAGCAAAGAAATACCACTTAAAGGACCAGTCACCTCAGTAGATTTGCATAATCAACAAGTGCAAGATAACAAGACATTGCAATAGCACTTAGTCTGAACTTCAAATGAGTAGTAGATTATTTTTTTTCTGACAATTTTAAAAGTTATGTCTTTTTCCACTCCCCCTGTACCATGTGACTGCCATCAGCCAAACACAAATGCATACACGTACCATGTGACAGCCATCAACCATTCACAAATGCATACACACTTATTCTTGCACTTGCTCAGTAGGAGTTGGTGACTCAAAAAGTTTAAATATAAAAAGACTGTACAAATTTTGTTAATAGTAGTAAATTGTAAAGTTGTTTAAAATGGCATGTTCTATCTGAATAATGGAAGTTTAATTTTGATTGAGTGTCCCTTTAAAAAGGCAAAAATGTGTTTTCAACAGCCAAAGTTGTTGAATTTGAAAAGTTTACAAAATCTTTTGAAAAACTGCTGGAAAAGTGTTTTCTTATTCATTTAAGAGAGATATAGAATTGTCCCCATGCAAGGAATAGGGATTTTTTTTTTAACTGGATGTATTAGATAAACAGAGGCCTAAGATTTTCTAGGCAATCTCTACAGTACTACGAAGCCCCTGTTTTAATTCTCTAAAGACAGGTTCTAACTTGAGATCCGTGTGTCTCGTAAACGGACGTTCCTACTTTTAAGTATGTGAAGGTGACGCATACATTACACTGGGGCTCACATAAAATAATTTATAAAAGTAATAAATAAATAATGAAAAAAAACACAGTAAAAAATTGTATTGTGAAATCACATTAAAATCATAAAGAAACTGTTGTGCGAAAATCATATTTCATGGAAAATTAAAATTCGGATTGAAATTATGGAGAAAAAAATATTAAGGTGAGTAGTACAAATTGTAATAAAACCAAACTGCGCAAGCACAAACGTGTTGCAATATTCGTATTTATAACATATTGTTTTTCCTTATTGTCAAATGAGTTTCCCGCCTAGTTGGCAAAATAGGGGCGTGTTCCATAAGTGTAGCTGAAATGTATCCTACAGATCTGGCATGTTCTCTCAATGTTTTCCCCCTGCAGATATCACTGTTTTTTTCTCACAAACTAAAATGTGACGAGATTGTGTCAAAACATGCAAAACACATATTACCCTAATATGAAAACACATGCATGTAGTTGAATGTCATGTACTATACGCTGAGAGCAGAGTAATCTGATCTGTATTGTTTGATTTAATTTATAAAGTGTGCTCTGTGCTCCCTGATAATTTCACTCTCCCCAGTGAAGTTACCTTTTTCCAGCAAGTTCCAAAGACATCTCACCACTCGAAGGGACAGTCCCCCTTTTTTTAGATAATTCCGTGAGGGCAGCCCATCTAAGAATCGACATGGTTTTTCATGACTTGCACAGCAAAGGTTTATAACTCTGGATACCTACTTATGCTGTAGTATTCAGTGAGCAAAAGGTTATCATTCCACCAAAACCAAGAACCAACTTTTAGGTAAGTACTGCTAAACATTCTGTTTTGCCTTTAACTGACTTCACTCCCATGGCTGACTTACCACTAATGTGGTAAAGGATCCAGATACTAGAATTTACAAATGGGTATCGGCAGGGGGATCACACATAGGAGTTTCAAACCACCACTCATTATCTATATTGTAAGATTGAGGAGAACATTTTTATCTTGGATCCGAAGTCTTTATGGAAGATAATACTCTTGCATCACATGTCTGTGTGATAAATACAATGCTTTAAAATTCAAACGACATCTATAAGCAACCTCAGACCATGTAAGAGTGCATTTTGGTAAGACATTAACTTTAGAAACAATAACACCTGCTTCTGAAATTTTCAAAATTAATATAAATTAATGCCATACCTAGGGGAGAGGACTGAGAAAGGAGGGCACTTGATTGAATGAATTAAACATGCAAATAGTCTTGAAGAGTTAAGTAGATAGACTTAATTTTGTTTGGTAAAATTCTGTAATTTGGGATGCAAGGGAAACATTGTTTTACCACTGCAGGTATATAAAACCCAATTACCAGTGTTTTCAACCCTAAGCTTCAATCACTATTGTTTAAATATACAAAGCAGTAAATAAAATCTGGTATAGTAGAACATGATCCACTGAAGTGGCAAGAGGTAGATGATATTGGGCTCCAATGTTGAAATAGTGAGGGAGGATTGGGGTAAGGAAACTGAACCCCCTGAAGGAAATTAGAGTATACTTACTCCTCAACAGAAGCCAGTGAGATTGGATCTAAAGCTGAAGGTCCCAGGCACTGCCCAGTATGGTAGGACTTGAGGAAGAAGAGCAAAGTCCCAAATGCTACATATGTGGGGTAAGGTGAGAATGGGACTAATTCCCAATACCACTAATCCTAGTAGAGACCTATGTTACAAGTGTCTGCTCTTTTGTGTCCATAGCATTAAAGTTTTATAGAAACCAAATCTCAGGAAGCAATGTTTAGAGCAGAAATACAAGGGAGTTGTCTTTGGTCTCCAGCACCAGATTACACAATGGAACTATAAGCAGAGGAGTTCAGTCTACAGAGGCCATCAGATTAGAAGAGATCAGAAAGAAGCGGGCAAGTAATCGGGTTAATAAAAAATAAATAAAAAGAGATCCAGAGAACCTGACACTGGTCTCCAAATGTCACCAAAATAAGCAGAAAAGCTTATTCGGGAGGTCTAGAGGAAGCTCAGTGGAAATGAACCTGGGTTGGATGATCATGTTGTCAGCAGGTCATTTAATATTAAATGGACTGGAGTAGAAGCAGTCATTCTCTAAGGGCATCCAAGTTACAGTATTAGGTGCTGAACAGACAGACCTTGATCTCCAAACAGTGGGAAACAAGTCATTATTACCGTCAGTCCTCAGAAGCAAACATGAGTAGCATGGAGCTGCCATATTGGGGTTTCATCCGTGACTGATAAAGATTTAAAGGGACAGTATAGTCAAAATTAAACTTTCATGATTTAGATAGAGCATGCAATTTTATGCAACTTTCTAATTTACTTTTATCATCAACATTTATTTGTTCTCTTTGTATTATTTGTTGAAAGCTAAACCTAGACAGGCTCATATGCTAATTTCGAAACCCTTGAAGGCCGCCTCTTATCTCAGGGCATTTTGAAAGTTTTTCACAGCTAGAGGACATTTGTTCACGTGTGCCATATAGATACCATTGTGCTCATGCACACGTAGTTACCTAGGAGTCAGCACTGATTGGCTAAAATGTCAAAAGATCTGAAATAAGGGGACAGTCTGCAGAGACTTAGATACAAGGTAATTACAGAGGTAAAAACTGTATTAATATAACTGTGTTGGTTATGCAAAACTGGGGAATGTGTATTAAAGGGATTATCTATAATTTTAAACAATAACAATTCTGTAGTAGACCAGATCACTGATGCTATCAGCCTGAGTCTGTGTCATTTAGTTTCTCAGAGTCACTACGCATCATGGGACATTCCAGACATCTGCTCAATTTAAGGCCTTTACTCAGGAGGTTACTGGATTCAGGATTGTGCCATGCCAGGTAGGTCTCTGCTGGTGGCAGAGTCAGTTTGAGCTGTACCCCGGAAGTTACCTCCATGACAGGACGCTAGTTGCTAGTTTATAGAGGGCAAATTCAGTAAATGATTCTAATGCACTAAATAGTGACTACAATAGGATTTGAAAAGGTATCTCTCATAATGCACAATCTGGTTGTGAATGGTTAATAATGTTAACCAACGCATTTTAATGTGGCTGAAACTTTTTAGTGCTCCCTTTACTTTAATGGACAGAGCAGAGAATACTATTAGGCCTCATTGCATTGTATTAATGCCTACAAAAAAAAAACTAACACCTAACGCATGCGCAATGTCTATCTACCTGTCAACCGCAATCCCCCACCGCAATACCTAATAAAGTGTTTAACCCCTAAACCGCTGCTCCCGGACCCCGCCGCCACTAAATAAAGTGTTTAACCCCTAAACCGCCGCTCCCGGCCCCCACCGCCACCTACATTAAATTTATTAACCCCTAATCTGACCCCCCTACACCGCCGCCACCTACATTAAATTTATTAACCCCTAATCTGACCCCCTACACCGCCGCCACCTACATTAAATATATTAACCTCTAATCTGACCCCCCTACACCGCCGCCACCTACATTAAATATATTACCCCCTAAACCTAAGTCTAACCATAACACCCCCCTAACTTAATTATTATTTAAATAAATCTAAATAATTTTAATATTATTAACTCAATTATTCCTATTTAAAACTAAATACTTACCTATAAAATAAACCCTAATATAGCTACAATATAACTAATAATTACATTGTAGCTATTTTAGGATTTGTATTTATTTTACAGGTAACTTTGTATTTATTTTAACTAGCTGCAATAGCTATTAAATAGTTAATAACTATTTAACAGCTACCTAGTTACCTGTAAAATAAATATAAATCCTAAAATAGTTGCAATGTAATTATTAATTATATTGTAGCTATCTTAGGGTTTATTTTATAGGTAAGTATTTAGTTTTTGTTTTTTTCATTTCAAAAGAGCTTTATTGGTAAAAAGTTAGGGTCACAATATTCACATTAAAACATATACAGAAGAAACAAATAAAATATTGTTATGTAAACTCGTTAGTGTACCTTTACAAAGCTCTTTTCCTTTTATACAATTTTTTTATTTATTTTTACATTTTACCCATAGACTCTTATCTTCAAAATCCATGGTCTTTATAGTTTAAATATCTATCAATGCAATCATTGTTACTGCCAGCCCAGCCACAATCTTCACTTGATTCCGGCCATGATGGCCAGATGCAATAAAGTCTAGAGAAAAGAGGATCATAGAGAAAAGAATAGAGGGGGAGGGAGGGAGGGGGGGAAGAGAAAAAAAAAAAAGAGGGGGGGGGGGGACTTTTTATATAGTACCTTTCCAGATTGCCAGGATCAATTTGTGTGTGTCTAGTTTGTCTATTTTAAGATAGTGGTATCTTTCTAGGACAATAAGCTCCATGACCAGACCCCTCCACTCCTCCACTGACGGAACCTCCTGAGTTTTCCATCTTTGAGGAATGAGGTTGTTTGCACCTGTGATCATTATCAACAAGAGAGCTAGCTTAGCCGGGTCTTTAATTTTAGGTAGTGAGCAAAATAGGATGCTCTCTAGGTTATTTGGTATATGAATATTCAGTAAGTTTGACATAAAGGAGAAGATGGCCTCCCAGAAGCCACCCAGTTTAGGGCATGACCACCATGTGTGCGATAGAGAGCCCTCTCCACCACATCCTCTCCAGCAAGTGCTGCTTAGGGAAGGAAACATTTTATGGAGCCTGGTAGGAGTGAGGTACCACCGACTCATAAGCTTAAAGTGTATTTCCTGTATGTTGGCGGACACAGAAGAGCGTTTTGTAAGTTCAAAGGCCTTTGTCCAAGAGTCTGGCTCTATACCCTGAGATAACTCATTATTCCATGCAAGAGTGTAAGATGGTAGTGTCGTTTGGTCATCAGAGGAGGTTATGCTATATAAAAGGGAGATGAGGTGTCTTGGTGTATTCGGAAGGACACAGAGCCCTTCAAAGGGTGTTAGTCCGCGGCCCATCTCATTCCTATATTTGTGGTGAGAGATATAGTGGAGCAGTTGATTAAAATTGAGCCACGAGGAAAATATTTCTCTGTGTGACTCGGCTAATTGGGTCTGTGTTTTAATAACATTGTTTTCCTTAAGGAACTGCATAGATCCCATTCTGAGACTATAAGGTTGTTTAATTCTACAGCCTAGTTTACAATATGGGAGATCTATATTTTCAATTATCGGAGTAAGAGGTGAATATCTAGACGAAACATGGGTGCTCGTCGCCAAAGTTTTGTCCCATTCTGATAGTGTTTCTGCTGTTATTATATATTTGTGTAAGCTTTTTGGCCTGCGTGCTGGGGAAGTCCATGCCAGTGTACCTACATTATTTAGAGAAAATATTTGTCTGTCTAAGTGAAGCCAAGCCTTATCTGTGTCGTTATGGGACCATTCTGCTACTCTTTGTAGGAAAATCGCTCTCCTATAAGCTGATAAGTTTGGCAAACCAAGTCCCCCTTTGTCCCTAGGCATGTACATTGTTTTCTTTGGAACCCTGGGTCTGGTGTTAGCCCAAATGTAGCATTCTATTATGGTTTGTATTTGTTTGATATACCCGTCCTGTAGAGGGATTGGTAACGCCTGAAGTATATAAAGAATCCTAGGGAGGATGTTCATCTTAAAGACTCCTATCCTCCCCAACCATGAAATGGGTTTATTTCTCCAACTAGACAGGTCTCTGATGATGTCGTTTTTTAAGGGGATGTAATTGTGTTTGAACAGGTCCTGCACGTTTGGTGTTAGTTGTATACCTAGGTACTTAATTTTGTGTTGTGCTATTGGTATATGATATTTTTCATTCAAATTGTTTATGTGCTGTGGTTCAGTGTTGATATTCATGAGTTCTGATTTGTTTATGTTGAGAAGGAAGTTAGATACCGCACTGTATGAATCCAGTTCCTTCAGTAGTTCTGGGATAGAGGTTTCGGCCTCGGATAAGGTAAAAAGAATATCATCCGCATATAGTGCTTGTTTACATTCTAAGTTTCCGACCCTAACTCCTGTAATTTTATCATTTAGCCTAATTTTATGTGCAAGAACCTCTATAGAAATGGTGAATAATAAGGGCGAAAGCGGGCAACCCTGTCTCGTCCCGTTGCTAATGTAAAATGTATCGGAGAGCGTCCCGTTAACGTGAACCCTCGCGTTTGGGGCCGAGTAAAGTGCCATTGACATGTTTAAGAAGGCTTGAGGTATACCCATCTCGCTCATGGCCCTCTGTAAGAAGGGCCAGCCCACCCTATCAAAGGCCTTCTCTGCATCTGTTGCGAGTAAGACCATAGGAGTTCCAGTAACTTTCGCGTGGTTTATCAATTGTATAACTTTTGTGATATTGTCTCTCGCCTCCCTCCCCGAAATAAACCCTACCTGGTCCTTATCAATCAGGTCTGGAAGAAATTTATTTAATCTGTTTGCTAGAATTTTGGCCAGGATTTTCATATCACTATTAATTAAGGAGATAGGTCTAAAATTGCCCGGGTTAGTGGCTAGTCTACCTGGTTTGGTTAAAACTGTTATATGTGCTTCTAATAGGGTTCTGGTTATTGTAGGATCATCTCTAAGGTTGTTGAATAATTGTAACATATGCGATGATAAGACTCCCTCGCATTTTTTGTAGTAGGTGGACGTAAGTCCATCTGGGCCTGGGCTTTTACCTGAAGGGATGTCCTTTATAGCTTGTTGGAGTTCTTCTATGGTTATATGGGTAGACAGGGATTCAGCTGTTTGTGCATCTACAGTTGGGAGCTGAAGGTCTTCAAAGTATTGGTTCAAGCCTTCTTCTAGTGTGGGGTTATCTTGTGGAATATTTTCCCCCAGATTGTAAAGTTTGTTGTAATAATTTCGGAAAGTGGCAGCGATCATGGGGCTATCCTTCACTATATTACCATCTGATGTGACAAGAGAGTGTATATAGGTATTTAATTGTTTCCTTTTTAAGTTTCTGGCTAGAATTTTGCCTGGTTTGTTTCCCCTTCAAAGTAATATTGTTTAAGGAACAGCGCCTTACGTTGATGAATTTTGGTCAAGTGTTGCCTGAGCAAAAGTCTGTTATCTGTGAGTTCAGACAGAATTTGTTCGTTGGATAGGTTTTGTTTGTGAGCTATTTCTAGTGATCTAATTGTTTGTAAAAGATTGGTGTGTTTTTCCCTGGATATTCTATTTAGTTTGGACTTATGTTTTATTAATATACCTCTAACAACAGTTTTGTGGGCCTCCCATTCCAGCTGCCTGGAGGAGGATGCTTGTGAGTTTAGCATGAAGTACTCAGCGATGTTCTTTTGGACTGACTCCAAGAATACTGGGTCATTGAGTAGGGAGTCCTCTAGTCTCCAGACTCTGTGAGCTATCGGAACATCGGGCCAAAGTATGCTACATGTTACAGGAGCATGATCGGACCAAGTGATGGAGCCAATGTTACAATCGCTTGTGATAGTTAGGCCTTGTGAGTCAGTGTATATGATCAATCCTAGTGTAGCAATTGTGAGGATTGGAATAAAGGGTGTAGTCCCTATCCAGTGGGTGCAGTGTCCTCCATGTGTCATGTAGTGTGAGATTTTGAAGTATGTTTTTGATTACTTTTAGCTTCTTATTTGCTATGCATGAAGTACCCTTTGAAGAATCCAAGTGGGGTTCCAAGGAAAGGTTAAAGTCTCCCGCTAGAAATACCAAACCCTGGGAGTGATCAAGGATCAGGTTAGCTATTTTTAAAAAAACCCCAATATGTTTCTGATTTGGTGCGTATATATTGATGAGTTATTTGATGTCCATATAGTAGACCCTTCAACAAAATATATCTGCCCTCCGGGTCCCTTTCAGTTTGAAGTATTTTTATAGGTAGAGTTCTGTGAAATATAATGCCGGAGGTGAAAAAGGCAGAGGGGTATTGTGTATTGTACCATTTGGGTTCCCTTCCCTTCTGAAAATTAGTTTCTTGGAACATAAGGATATGGCTATTAAGTTTGTTCAAGTCTCGAAAAGCTATAGAGCGTTTACCAGGGTTATTTAACCCTTTAGCATTAATTGTAGTTATTTGTATTGTGTGGCCTTGGAATTTACTGGTTTTAGTTTGCATCTTGGAGAGAAAAAAAAAAGGGGGAAGGGAGGGGTGGTAGGGGAAAAGGTGGAGGAGGAGTAGAGAAGTAGTATACAGAGATAAAGGAGTAAAAGTAGTAGTAAAGATTTAAAAGAGCACAAGTGTGATCTCAGATGTGGACTGCACTGGATCTATTTTTTACAGAGCTTATTAGAATAATGTAACAGTCTTTTGGGCCACAGTAAGTTTGAGAAGAGAAAAAACTATATGTAACTTCTGTGGCCAGTACAACAAACACAACAAATGCAACAATTGGGGGAAGTACACCCATGTTAGGCAAACAATAAAAGGTATCATGACGAAATAAGAGGTGTGATCCCAGCATAATAGGGGGGGGGGGGAATAGGTAGAAGAAGGGGAGAGGGATGGGGAGTTAGGGGAGAAGACCTGCGGGGTTAGGGGGAGGGGGAAGGGGACCATGGAAAGGAAAATAAAGAGGAGGCGAAGAGGGGATGAAGAAATGGGAGAGGGGAGAAGGGAATAGAAGAGGAATAGGGAGAGGTAAATAAGGGCAAAGGGGAAAATTGAGGGGCATAGAAGGGTATAGTAAGATAAGTTGAATAAGAAAAGGAGGGAGAAAATAGGAGGTAGGTAAGACGCTGAAAAATGTACCCGCTAGAGTGTGTTATTAGCCAAATAGGCTGAAGAGTCTCATTTTAAATACAACATTAATTACAACATAAATATAACATATTATAGAATTCAACTAACCTATATAAACATTTAGAGCCTCTGCGAGCTCGTTATGCGTGATACAAAAACCAAGGTAATAGAGGGAGTGAGGGGGGGAGGGAGGTGGAGGGAGAGATGGGAGGAGGAGGAGGAGGGAAAAATAGGAGAGGTAGGGGGGGAGGTGGACAACTGGTAGGTAGTATAGGAGGGAAAAAAGGGGGGTGACCAACATGTAATATTTTAATCAAGCATGACAATAGAGCCTATATCTCCGATCAGTTGTATATCCAAAGTGTAGGCGAAAGTGCGGTAACAAAGTGCTTAACCATTTGGAGTCTTTGTTAGTACATTAAGTCAATATTACTCTCCAATGATGGAATTGTAAAAAAATGTCCTGTGGCTCAGTTCGCCTATAATAACATTTTAATGATCTGCATAGATATTTCTTTGCTTATACCCTTATAGTAGAGAAGTGCAATTGGGGGAAGAAATCTATTCTATCTAGACTAGCTATCCTTTAATAAACAATTTGATGTTATCCAACAACACCTTCCCTCAATCATTTTAACAGATAAAATATTTATCTATACAGCTTAGGTAGGATTATCCATGGATACAGCAGGTCTAGCTGCCTCCACTCTTGGTGGTTGATGTAGGGCCTGATCAGAACTTCCCGGTAAGGCTAGGTCCCTGAAGAAAAGCTGAGGGTCAGTTCCCGGGTCTGTAAATGACCGTTTTATTATTGTCGTTAACAATAATAGATACCGGGAATCCCCATCGGTATTGAACTTTGTTCTTTCGGAGATGAGAGGTTATGTGAGAGAGTTCTCGCCTCTTTTGCAGTATAACCGGCGACAAGTCCGTGAAGATTTGTATTTCTTCCCCTACGTGTGTTATAGAGTGTTTGGCTCTAGCGTTTCTAAGGATTTCTTCCTTGTCTTTAAAACATAGGAATTTGACTATGATGTCTCTGGGAGGAGCCTTCGGAGGCGGTTTGGGCCTGAGTGCCCTATGGGCTCTTTCAATGGGAATTTCATTCGCTGCAGGAGTACCCTTTATTACCCTGAAAAGGGCCTGTAGGTAGCCTTCTATCGCTGGAGGATGCACTGTTTCTGATATACCCCTAAATCTGAGGTTGTTGCATCTGCAACGGTTGTCCAAGTCCTCCACTTTATCCGTTAAATAGAAGACTTGTTCTGATTGACTTCGTAGATCTTCTGTGTTGAGCTTTAAGTTTTCAGTAATGGAACCGTGTTGTTCCTCTATCTTCTTTACTCTATGGTCCAGAGCACTCAGGTCTTCCTAAGATCTCCAAATAGATCTCTCATCTCTTTCAATACTCCCTGTATATCTTCTTTAGAAGAAAGGTGTTGCAGGTCATTTTTAGTAATAGCCATATTTTCACCACGGATTTCTGTCCTAGGCTCAATTGGTTTTAAGAAATGGCTGAGTGGATTGGAGGAACCAGACTTCCCTGATTTATTTTGCTTCTTGCAAGGCATTACCTAAAAAAAAGGCACTTTGGAGAATTAAAAATACGTATCTGCTTAGTGTTATGATCAGCCTTCTTCATTGGATCCTTTTAGAAATAGTAAAAGAATATCTCAATATCCCCTTTATTATTATTCTTTGCATCAATCTTAAAGGTATCACAAATACTGAAAAATGGCTTTAATGTATGTGTATCAATAACTTTTAATTTTATCCTGTAGTGTGGTTAGATAATTTAAAGCCCACGTGTACACCGTGCTTGCTTTGTATAGGGCTCTGTCGTTCTGGGGCTTCTTGGGTCAGGCCTGTCTCAGCTTCTCTCACAGGGTCTATAAGGTTGATTCCCGGCTGATAATAAAGAAAGGAGGGCTCTACCGGTAGTCGGGTAGTGTATGCTACTCACTTACCCCTCTCTGGAGACCGGGTGTGAAGATGTGCTGGCCCAAGGTAATAGCGTGACGTTCACGCAGTGTGTGGTCTCTTTCTAGCTAGACCTCCTCCGCATTCAGCCCCTGTCATTTATATGCAGCCTCTCTAATCTTACCAGTCGGGAGTCCGAGGGGAAACAGAGACGAGTCTGCGATGATTCTTGGCAGCCTCTTTGATTTATGCGCCTCTCCTGGTTCAAGTGCGGTGCTATCGCCGTATACAGCCTTCCGGTCTTAGGCGACTTGATTGATCTTGCCGGGTCAATTTGGCAGTGGAGTGTTGAGTCCAAAGCTCTTCTTGCTATGTCCCCTGCTTAGGGTGTGGGATGGAAGGGATAATGCTGGGTTTAAGCTATTATTGCCAACATGGGGTATTGGAGCCCTCTCAGTGTGCGGCCATCTCCCTGCGTGGCCAGACTCCGCCCCTCTACAGACCGGTAAGTATTTAGTTTTAAATAGGAATAATTGAGTTAATAATATTAATATTATTTAGATTTATTTAAATAATAATTAAGTTAGGGGGGGTGTTAGGGTTAGACTTAGGTTTAGGGGTAATATATTTAATGTAGGTGGCGGCGGTGTAGGGGGGTCAGATTAGGGGTTAATAAATTTAATGTAGGTGGCGGCGGTGTAGGGGGGTCAGATTAGAGGTTAATATATTTAATGTAGGTGGCGGCGGTGTAAGGGGGGTCAGATTAGGGGTTAATAAATTTAATGTAGGTGGCGGCGGTGTAGGGGGGTCAGATTAGGGGTTAATAAATTTAATGTAGGTGGCGGCGGTGTAGGGGGGTCAGATTAGAGGTTAATATATTTAATGTAGGTGGCGGCGGTGTAAGGGGGGTCAGATTAGGGGTTAATAAATTTAATGTAGGTGGCGGCGGTGTAGGGGGGTCAGATTAGGGGTTAATAAATTTAATGTAGGTGGCGGCGGGGGCCGGGAGTGGCGGTTTAGGGGTTAAACACTTTATTTAGTGGCGGCGGGGTCCGGGAGCGGCGGTTTAGGGGTTAATACTAGGATAGGTTTATTGCGGTGTGGGCTATGGCGGTTTAGGGGTTAATAATTAGGCTTATTGCGTTGTGGGGGGTTGTCGGTCTAGGGGTTAATACATTTATTATTAGGAGTGAGAGGGGGATTGCGGATATAGGGGTATACGTATCGGGCTGATTTTTGTGAGGCAGGTTAGACAGTTACAGGAGATTTTATATTTTAGTTAGTTTTTTTAGGCGCAGGCAGTTTCTAAAGTGCCGTAAGTCACTGGCGACTCCAGAAATTTGTAGTTACGCTCATTTCTGGACATCGCTAGTTTGTCCGACTTACGGCACTTTAGCAACTGCTGGCGCCATATATGTAATACCCCGATGTGCGAGGTGAAACTACGGGCGGCGCGGGTTCCCTCGCTTGCGCTGAAAACTATGCTGTATATCGGATCGCGCCCCTGGTATATGACAAGGGGAAGAGCTGGAAAAGGGTCAAATGTGTATCTGTATGTATGTATGTATGTGTGTGAATGTGTGTGTGTGTGTATGTATGTATATATGTATGTGTGTGTGTGTGTGTATGTATGTGTGTGTGTGTGTGTGTGTGTATATGAATGTGTGTGTGTATATGTATGTATGTATGTGTGTGTATGTATGTATGTATGTATATGTGTTAATGTGTGTGTGTATGTATGTATATGTGTTAATGTGTATGTATGTGTGTGTATGTATGTATATGTGTGAATGTGTATGTGTGTGTATGTATGTATATGTGTGAATGTGTGTGTGTATCTGTATGTATGTATATGTCTGTAAATGTGTGTGTGTGTATGTATGTATATGTTTGAATGTGTGTGTGTGTATGTATATGTTTGAATGTGTGTGTGTGTGTGTATGTATGTATATGTGTGAATGTGTGTGTGTGTGTGTGTATGTATGCATGTATATGTGTGTGTATGTATGTATATGTGTGTGTGTGTATGTATGTGTGTTAATGTGTGTATGTGTATGTATGTATATGTGTATGTATGTATATGTGTGAATGTGTGTATGTATGTATATGTGTGAATGTGTGTATGTATGTATATGTGTGTGTGTGTATGTATGTATATGTGTGTGTGTGTGTGTATATATGTATGTGTGTATGTATGTATATGTGTTAATGTGTGTGTATGTATGTATATGTGTGTGTGTGTATGTATGTATGTATATGTGTGTGTGTGTATGTATGTATATGTGTGTGCGTGTGTGTGTGTGTATGTATATGTGTGTGTATGTATGTATATATGTGTGTATGTATGTATATGTGTGAATGTATGTATGTATATGTGGGAATGTATGTATGCGTATGTATGTATATGTGTAAATGCGTGTGTGTATGTATGTATGTATGTATATGTGTGTGTATGTATTTAAGTGTGTAAATGTACAGTATTTGTGTGTGTGTATATGTATATGTGTGAATGTGTGTGCGTGTATGTATGTACAGGTAGCCCTCAGTTTACGCCGGGGTTAGGTTCCAGAAGGAATGGCTGTAAATTGAAACCGTTGTAAATTGAAACCCAGTTTATAATGTAAGTCAATGGGAAGTGAGGGAGATAGGTTCCAGGCCCCTCTCAAAATTGTCATAAGAAACACCTAATACATTATTTTTAAAGCTTTGAAATGAAGACTTTAAATGCTAAACAGCATTATAAACCTAATAAAATAATCACACAGCACAGAATATATAACTAAACTAAGTGAAATGAACAAAAACATTTGCTAAACAGCATTATAAACCTAATAAAATAATCACACAACACAGACTTCACTTGCATTTTTCTGCAAACAGTTCTTTCTATGCTTTCCAATCTGGACTGATTTATAGACAGGAAGATCTTGTTCCTTTGAAATCTGCTCGATAGCTCAGATCTGGTTAAACTGATACATTTCAGCTTTCTTGGCTTTGCTGCAACACAAGCGGAGAGCTCCACCTACTGGCTATTTTAATAAATGCACTGCTTCTCAATGCTTTTCAATAGCAGTCACATGACTGGAAAAAAAGGTTGTTATTCTGAAACGGTGTAAATTGAACCGTTGTAAAACGAGGGCTACCTGTATATGTATAAATGTATGTATATGTGTGTGTATGTATGTATACAGGTGAAACTCAAAAAATTAGAATATCGTGCAAAAGTTCATTTATTTCACTAATGCAACCTAAAAGGTGAAACTAATATATGAGATAGACTCATTACATGCAAAGCAAGATAGTTCAAGCCGAGATTTGTCATAATTGTGATGATTATGGCTTACAGCTCATGAAAACCCCAAATCCACAATCTCAGAAAATTAGAATATTGTGAAAAGGTGCAATATTCTAGGCTCAAAGTGTCCCACTCTAATCAGCTAATTAAGCCATAACACCTGCGAAGGGTTCCTGAGCCTTTAAATGGTCTCTCAGTCAGGTTCAGTAGGAATCACAATCATGGGAAAGACTGCTGACCTGACAGTTGTGCAGAAAACCATCATTGACACCCTCCATAAGTAGGGAAAGCCTCAAAAGGTAATTGCAAAAGAAGTTGGATGTTCCCAAAGTGCTGTATCAAAGCACATTAATAGAAAGTTATGTGGAAGGGAAAAGTGTGGAAGAAAAAGGTGCACAAGCAGCAGGGATGACTGTAGCCTGGAGAGGATTGTCAGGAAAAGGCCATTCAAAAGTGTTGGGGACTTTCACAAGAGCCACCACACACAGACGGATCCTAGACATGGGCTTCAAATGTCGTATTCCTCTTGTCAAGCCACTCCTGAACAACAAACAACATCAGAAGCGTCTTACCTGGGCTAAAGAAAAACAGACCTAGTCTGTTGCTCAGTGGTCCAAAGTCCTCTTTTCTGATGACAGCAAATTTTGCATCTCATTTGGAAACCAAGGACCCAGAGTATGAAGGAAGAATGGAGAGGCACACACTGCAAGATACTTGAAGTCCAGTGTGAAGTTTCCACAGTCTGTGTTGATTTGGGGAGCCATGTCATCTGCTGGTGTTGGTCCACTGTGCTTCATTAAGTCCAGGGTCAACGCAGTCGTCTACCAGGAGATTTTGGAGCACTTCATGCTTCCTTCCGAAGACGAGCTCTATGGGGATGCTGACTTCATTTTCCAGCAGGACTTGGCACCTGCCCACACTGCCAAAAGCACCAAAACCTGGTTCAATGACCGTGGGATTACTGTGCTTGATTGGCCAGCAAACTTGCCTGACCTGAACCCCATAGAGAATCTATGGGGCATTGCCAAGAGAAATATGAGAGACATGAGACCGAACAATGCAGAAGAGCTGAAGGCCACTGTTGACGCATCCTGGTCTTTCATAACACCTCAGCATTGCCACAGGCTGATAGCTTCCATGCCACGCCGTATTGAGGCAGTAATTGCTGCAAAAGGGTTTCAAACCAAGTACTGAGTACATACATTATGCATGCTTATACTTTTCAGAGGTCCGATATTGTTCTTTGTACAATCCTTGTTTTACTGACTGCATGTAATATTCTAATTTTCAGAGATTGTGGATTTGGGGTTTTCATGAGCTGTAAGCCATAATCATCACAATTATGACAAATCACGGCTTGAACTATCTTGCTTTGCATGTAATGAATCTATCTCATATATTAGTTTCACCTTTTAAGTTGCATTAGTGAAATAATTTAAATGAACTTTTGCACGATATTCTAATTTTTCGAGTTTCACCTGTATGTGTGAATGTGTGTGTATATATTTATGTGTGTGAATGTGTGTATGTATATGTGTGAATGCGTGTGTATTTATTTATATGTGTGAATGTGTGTGTGTATGTATTTGTGTGTGAATGTATAGTATATATGTGTATGTATTTATGTGTGTGTGTGTGTATGTATGTATTTGTGCGAGTGTATGTATTTGTGTGTGTGTATATGTGTGAATGCGTGTGTGTATGTATTTATGTGTGTGTATGTATGTATATGTGTAAATGCGTGTGTGTGTATGAATTTATGTGTGTGTGTATGTACAGTGTGTGTGTGTATGTGTTTGTATTTATTTATGTGTGTGTATACAGGGAGTGCAGAATTATTAGGCAAATGAGTATTTTGACCACATCATCCTCTTTATGCATGCTGTCTTACTCCAAGCTGTATAGGCTCGAAAGCCTACTACCAATTAAGCATATTAGGTGATGTGCATCTCTGTAATGAGAAGGGGTGTGGTCTAATGACATCAACACCCTATATCAGGTGTGCATAATTATTAGGCAACTTCCTTTCCTTTGGCAAAATGGGTCAAAAGAAGGACTTGACAGGCTCAGAAAAGTCAAAAATAGTGAGATATCTTGCAGAGGGATGCAGCACTCTTAAAATTGCAAAGCTTCTGAAGCGTGATCATCGAACAATCAAGCGTTTCTTTCAAAATAGTCAACAGGGTCGCAAGAAGCGTGTGTAAAAACCAAGGCGCAAAATAACTGCCCATGATATGAGAAAAGTCAAGCGTGCAGCTGCCAAGATGCCACTTGCCACCAGTTTGGCCATATTTCAGAGCTGCAACATCACTGGAGTCCCCAAAAGCACAAGGTGTGCAATACTCAGAGACATAGCCAAGGTAAGAAAGGCTGAAAGACGACCACCACTGAACAAGACACACAAGCTGAAACATCAAGACTGGGCCAAGAAATATCTCAAGACTGATTTTTCTAAGGTTTTATGGACTGATGAAATGAGAGTGAGTCTTGATGGGCCAGATGGATGGGCCCGTGGCTGGATTGGTAAAGGGCAGAGAGCTCCAGTCCGACTCAGACGCCAGCAAGGTGGAGGTGGAGCACTGGTTTGGGCTGGTATCATCAAAGATGAGCTTGTGGGGCCTTTTCGGGTTGAGGATGGAGTCAAGCTCAACTCCCAGTCCTACTGCCAGTTTCTGGAAGACACCTTCTTCAAGCAGTGGTACAGGAAGAAGTCTGCATCCTTCAAGAAAAACATGATTTTCATGCAGGACAATGCTCCATCACACGCGTCCAAGTACTCCACAGCGTGGCTGGCAAGAAAGGGTATAAAAGAAGAAAATCTAATGACATGGCCTCCTTGTTCACCTGATCTGAACCCCATTGAGAACCTGTGGTCCATCATCAAATGTGAGATTTACAAGGAGGGAAAACAGTACACCTCTCTGAACAGTGTCTGGGAGGCTGTGGTTGCTGCTGCACGCAATGTTGATGGTGAACAGATCAAAACACTGACAGAATCCATGGATGGCAGGCTTTTGAGTGTCCTTGCAAAGAAAGGTGGCTATATTGGTCACTGATTTGTTTTTGTTTTGTTTTTGAATGTCAGAAATGTATATTTGTGAATGTTGAGATGTTATATTGGTTTCACTGGTAAAAATAAATAATTGAAATGGGTATATATTTGTTTTTTGTTAAGTTGCCTAATAATTATGCACAGTAATAGTCACCTGCACACACAGATATCCCCCTAAAATAGCTATAACTAAAAACAAACTAAATACTACTTCCAAAACTATTCAGCTTTGATATTAGTTTTTTGGGTTCATTGAGAACATGGTTGTTGTTCAATAATAAAATTAATCCTCAAAAATACAACTTGCCTAATAATTCTGCACTCCCTGTATGTGTATGTATTTATGTGTGTGAATGTACAGTATCTGTGTGTGTATCTATGTGTATGTAATTATGTGTGTATGCATTTGTATATGTGTGAAATTGTGTGTGTGTATGTATTTATGTGTATGAATGTACAGTATGTGTATGTATTTATGTGTGTGTGTATGTGTTTGTATATGTGTGAATGTGTGTATTTATTTATGTGTGTGTATGTATAGTATGTGTGTGTATGTATATGTGTGAATGTGTTTGTATGTATGTGCTTATATGTATGTGTGAATGTGTGTGTATGTATTTATGTGTATGTGTACAATATGTGTGTATGTATGTGTTTGTATGTATATGTGTGAATGTGTGTGTTTATGTATTATGTATATGTACAATATGTTTGTGTATGTGTGGGTGTATGTACAGTGTGTGTGTGTGTATGATTGTACAGTATCTGTATGTATTTATGTGTGTGTGTGTACAATATGTGTGTGTATGACTGTGTATGTATGCATATGTGTGAATGTATTTGTATGTATGTGTTTATATGTATGTGTGAATGTGTGTGTATTTATGTGTGTGTGTGTACAATATGTATGTGTATGTATGTGTTTGTATGTATATGTGTGAATGTGTGTGTATTTATGTGTATGTTTGTATGTATGTGTTTATATGTATGTGTGAATGTGTGTGTATTTATGTGTGTGTGTGTGTGTATTTATATGTGTGTGTGTGTGTATATGTTTGTATGTATATGTGTGAATGTGTGTGTTGAAATAGAATAAAGCACAGAACTGCATGAATTAAGTGATTTTTTTGTGCTCAAGCGATATCCGACATAAATTTTAGTGTGTGCCCCCACAGAAGTCTTTTATGTGAGAAATTTAATACACCCCACTATCCGACATGCAGATGTTAGCTTGCACAAGAGTATCCCTTGAGAGATAAAATAACTTTGTAACGTGAGCGCAGAAATGGACAATAGACCATGCATTATAATCTCTATATACAGTAGCTGGTATTAATTCATGTTTTTTGTTTATATACATATCTTTTTACACTGAGTGCTTTTTACTGAGCTATTACCCAAATAAAGCGTCTTGTCTAACATCCCTCTTGAGGGCCAACGTTTTTGACTTGAATCTGTAAATGTTGGGTATCAAATGCCCCATACCATTCTGTGCCAACACAGCTGACCCTTTTCTCCTGCCAATTGCACAGCCGTGTACGGTGGAATGTGGACCGCCAGAATCCAATGAAATGAAATCATTTTTTTTTCGGCCACAGGGGGATAACAAAACCAAATCAAATTTGTACTAACATATTTTTTTTTCTTTTAGAAGTTAAAAAGTAGCATTTTCCCTGAGAAACATTTTTTCCTCTACAATGAATGATTCATTGACTTGTTTTTCAATATGTCTTAACAGTTATTTTCATAACCTTAGCAAAATCAAAGAGAAATGTGTTGAAATCCCCATTAAGATATATTTTACACTACTCAATTCAAGGGTACAATATTTTTGCATAAAAGTCAAAGCCTGGGTTCCTGAATTTTAAAGAAGACGTTTCAATTTATATTTGGAGCTTTTTCCATTAGTTTTTATTTTTAAACATGATCAAAACACGGTGGGTAATGCCTGGCAGGACAGACTGTACGATGTGGGAAAAATAAAACTCAGTATATGTCAAACTTCTGTTAATCACTAGACAAGAGAGACTGGACACATTGCATCATCTGAAACCAAGTAGATCAAACCCTTAATACAGATATATCCATAGAATAAAGAAATAAAATGTGTGGTCGATATCTACTAATTAGTAATGGGATATGAAACCCCAAATTTTTCATTCATGATTCAGAATTTTAAACAACTTTCCAATTTATTTCTATTATTTCATTTTCTTCATTGTTCAGATATCCTTTGTTGAAGAAATAGCAATGCACATGAGTGAACCAGTCACACAAAGCATCTATGTGCAGCCACCAATCAGCAATTACAGAGCCTGTTAAGATATGCTTTTCAACAAAGGATATCAAGAGAATGAATCAAATTAGATCATAGAAGTAAATTGGAAAGTTAATTAAATGAAAAGAAAAAAATGGGTTTCATGTCCCTTTAAAGGGACAGTTAAGTGAAAATTAAATTTCAATAGATTGGAAACAATTTAATTACAATTAACTTTTATTGTCAATTTTGCTTAGTTGTTTTGGTATCCTTTGTTAAAGAGTAATCCTAGGTGAGCTCAGGAGCTTGCACATGTCTTTAGCCCTCTAACAATAGCATTTGCAACAATGTTTATAGCAATGTTATACATAGCTACAAACAGTGCTTCCATAGACTGGTAAAGGGATATGAAACCCAACAGAGCAAGAGATTTTAAACAACTTTCTAATTTATTTCTGTTATCATTTTCTCTTCATTCTCTCGGTATCTTTTGTAAGCTTAGGAGCCGGCACATATCTGGAGCACTATATGGCAGCAGGTTTGTAAGAATGTTATCCATTTGCAAGAGCACTAGATTGCAGCACTATTTCCTGCCATGTAGTGCACCAGATGCCTATCTAGGTATCTCTTCAACACAGAATATCATGGGAACAAAGCAAATTTGATAATAGAAATAAATTGGAAACCTTTTTTTTAAATGTTATGCTCTGTCTGAATCACAAAATAATTTTTTGTGCTTCATATCCCTTTAAATACACGTCCACGCTCCTTAACTCCTCTCAGCCTACCTAGATTTACTTTTTTTTTTTTTTTTTTTTTTTTTTTAATTTTAAATTTTTATTGAAATTTTGATAGAAGGCATACATACAATGCTAAATAGGGTAGTATATTAACAGTAATTGAATACAGGCAGCATGTGACATAACCTTATAATGGACAGTATGTATTCCTAGATAAGAGAGGAAAAGAAAAGAATATGTTATGCAGTTAGTATGCCAAGTACTCTAATCACCTCCATAATGATCAGAGAGGCCACTCTTGGACCTTTACGCTAAATATAACAAACTAGTGGAGGTTGATTACAACCAAGGAGATCACTTATGGATCTCGAGCTAGTAACACACCGTGCTTTCTAATTTTACTATTATAACTGGCAACTGTTACACACAAAGATATGGACACCTTTAAGAGCAATTAGTTGGATTATCAAATATAGAACATAAGACGCAACTGTGCATATAATTACTAATCAGAGTGGGAGCACTGCTAGACCGGATGGGGCTATGAATAAAAAAAAAACAACACATAGTACATAATGGCTTTGTAACCACTCTAACCCTCAGCACAATCTACTATCCTGGTGTGTGTGATAAATATCATCTCAGTCATATAATACATGCTTAGAATACTATATACGCATTTGTAACAAACAATCATTACGTATAGTAAATAAGTAAAACAGCTGCAGTTCCTGAGATATCTTACCTATCTTAGACAGTACAATTATGGCTTCAATACTGTCACATAGCATATGCTAATTTATAACTATATGAGGATACAGACATTCAACTTGATATAAGGAGAGGGGATTATTATTTAACTTGTTAGCAACTATAAATCCATATTTACCCGCCCTATGTAGTTAATACAGTCTCAGTTGTAGGAGGTGTAATGAACAACGTCCACACAGTAAATAAAAATGAATAATGTATTTTCATCAAATTGTCCAGTAAGAGGAAAATTACAAAGTTCTCTCGCATCAAGCCATGCTGTCAGCAGACACGTAGCACAACGGCTCTAACCCATGCCTGTCCTCCACAACTGTGCCACAAGCTTGGGGTATAATTTATCGTCGGGTGCCTTGAAAATCATGTGCCACATTGCCGTTGTTAGAGTGGCAGTACTGTAGACAATCTTCTTGAGTCTTTGGCATCGAGTGACATAAAGAGCAAGCTCTGAGTAGTGGGGTAGAAATCCCAGCAGTGAGAAGGTGAAAGGTATGCCTTTTGGCCTTTTAGGACGGAGATTCACAGGGGTAATCTCTGCAGCTCGATGCGTATTAACATCATCTTGGCAAGCGTTGTGAGGGTAAAGTAAATCCGGACGGCTCCAGACTAATGTATTCATAAATTTTTGGTGCATCGAGGTTTTCATCTGCTCCTCATTCTGTAATGTCTCAGGCTCAATACCCCGACACGCTTCCACCATTGGTGAGGCTGTGGTATAAGGCTGAGGGTCATTTATTGCGCTTGTCGCCCCGTCTGAACTGTCTACCTCTGCTACTGTTGCTCTCTGGTGCAAAAGATCCAGATCAGTTCTCAGGTGTCTAGTTGTAAGTGTGTTGACTTCGTCTGCAGTAGGAGTCTCACATATACAGCGCTGTATAGTAGCGATCATCTCCTCCTCTAGTCGGGACAAAGCTGCACATATAAGTTCCTTAATTATTCGGGATTGTGTATCCATGATGAGCATTAGTTGTAATGAATGGTCTCTTCTCAAAGTGTTGCTCTTTTAGCAGAACAAGAAGTTAGATCGTGCTCCAGCACAACCGGCTGGCATATATCTGGTATTATCAGATCAATGGAGGGGTGAGTGAGGTTCCAAGCCGTCTCTAGGCCTCTGCTGCGTACCTCACCAATTCTGGGCTGCTAGGCTGAAGTAAACAATAAATAGTACTTAAGTCTTTTCCACGAGGATTAGATATCCTCACCTAACTGAAATTTAACTTAGTGGGAGAAATTTAGGAGTGATAAACAGCAGATTTAACATCTCCTCTGTAGAGCCCTAATTAAAAGCAGCCATCTCAGTCGGTAGTTGGACACGCCCCCCTAGATTTACTTTTTAAGAAAGGATTTAATTAAAGAACAAAGCAAATTTTATATCAGAAGTAAATTGCATGCTCTGTCTGAATCCTGAACATTTAATGTTAACTTTATTGTCTTTTTAAGAGAATTTGCTTAAAGGGACACTCAGGTAAAATTAAATTTTAATGATTAAGATACAGCATGTAATTTTAAACACCTTTCCAATTTACTTCCATTAAAAAAATGTGCACATTCTTTTATATTTACACTTTTGAAATCACCAGCTCCTACTGAGCATGTGCAAGAATTCACTGACTATACGTATATGAATTTGTGATTGGCTGATTGCTATCACATGGTACAGGGGGAGTGGAAATATACATAAATATACATAAAATTTGTTAGAAAATAATTCTACTACTCATTTGAAATTCAGATTGTCTTGTTGTCTTGCATTTGTTGCTTAAGCAAATCTACTGTGTTAGGACCTTTTGAAATCAGCAGTGTATTTGGTGTTCCCTAGTGACAAGCTATGGTTGCATGGATCAGTTAGCAAGATAGGTAAAACAGCTATTATTGGCAGATTGATGACTTTAGTGTATATATAGAGGTAAAAAAAACAGGCCCATTGCATCTGCTAATATTTATTTTTACAATTTTTTTGTACTCAGCTTTTTTTATGTTATCCGTGTAAAAAATCAGTATGCAAACATATAGGCATTGTTGCCAGGAAAAAAACCTCAACATGAAATACAATCTGTTTAAATTTAAAATACCAGTATCAGTTGTGTACTCCCTATTAATAGTGAGCATTAGCCGGAAGTGCCTATCAACCAATGAGAATTAACAGGAAGTGCCTATCAACCAATGAGAATTAACAGGAAGTGCCTATCAACCAATGAGAATTAACAAGAAGTACACAACTGATACAGCTGTATTAGTATCAATTTAATATTAAAGGGACAGTCAATGCCAGAATTTTTGTTGCTTTAAAAGATAGATAATCATTACCAATTCCCCAGTTTTGTATAATCAACACAGTTATAATTATACACATTTTACCTCTGTGATTACCTTGTATCTAAGCCTCAGCAGACTGCCCCCTTATTTCAGTTCTTTTGACAGACTTGCAGTTTAGCCAATCAGAGCTGTCTCCATGGTAAATTCACGTGCATGAGGTCAATGTTATCTATATGAAACACGTGAACTAATGCCCTCTAGTGGTGAAAAACTATCAAAATGCATTTAGATTAGAGGCAGTATTCTGGTAAGAGGGCAAACTTTGGAAAAGAGCGAACCATGTCACTTCCTGTGACGTTTCATCAGTTGTTTCACACATTTTGGACCTAATGCGTATGTGTGCCAACGTCATCACATACCTGGCCGCATACGTCACTGCTAAAATATTTAGAGCTGTGAAATTCAGGAACCCTTTCTAGAGCGCATGCGTGGGATTTTCTATCACAAATGGTGCGCTCATGGAAAGCTGTTTATTAGGCTCCTCGGCAATATTCGGAACTCCGCCCCCCACTGCAACTAACTACTACTCTAAAGCTGAGTCTCCATGTTCGTGCTTGACAAACAGCCTTCCCGCCACTCGGCTATAGCCACTGCTTCTTCTGATGATCCAATGCAGCTTTTCACAGGCTCCATTCAATGTCTTTATCTTTCATTGAACCGAGCCTGTGAAAAGCTGCATTGGATCATTAACAGTATAACTGTCTACTCTATCATCTGTAAAAAAAAACTTGATATCAATTAAAAAGAAATAACATACAAATGAAAAGTTGACAACCTCATTAGTTTGTTATAGCAAAACACGACCGCCAGGATAAGTCACAGGGGAAATAGAATCAATTTGAATTTTGCATGATGGACGTAAGTTTAGATGAGAAATCCCAAAAACGCCTCTGTCTATCTAGAGCACACCAGAACACTCACGGATGCCCCTGGAGTAGCCTTTCATTCTATCCAGTGAGATAAATTTACCATTACAAAACAGACATGCACATATTTTAGTCTCATTTATATCCCCTTCCCGTCCGGATTTATTTGTCTACATGGTAACAAAGTTCCAATGTAAACAAATAAGTAAAAATTCAAATCACCCAATTTCAATGATGGGATCGGGTCAGGGGGGAGTGCCTATGACGCTAGGCACGTCCTCCAGTCCTCGATCCCATTTAGCAATCCTCTATGGCTTCAGGACAGCCAAATGGCTAAGACGTTCCAAGCCGTCCTTACGGCACTAAAGCCCAGTGCAGTTAGGAATGCATGGAATGTCCAATTAAAGGAAAGGGGATATAAAGCGTTTCTATAAGCGTGTTACCTACACTTTGCGGTTGTAATTAAAGTTCTTCTGTGTTGTTAGTGGTTCATGTTTGATGTGTGAGATCACGTGTTGGCCGACCTCATGCAGCTGTAGATGACAGCAACGCCCACTAACCAAACTGGAAAATACGTGTGAATTGATGCTCAATGATCTTTGAATATGATCTTTCCTTTACAAGACCACTTATGGGCATCTTTTTATCTAGGCCTATCTGTGGGCTTACACAGGAGTGAAGCAGGGAAGGTCAGTTTGCTAAGATTACATTGATGGCTATGAGCCTTGCTGTGTGTTAACTGGCTGTGTGAACTTGTATGTACGTATAGCCAAGGAACTGTAACATGCTTGGCTCACACACATGGCATTTTGGGAAGATCTTGGCTATGACTGGGTACTGTTTGGCCAAGATTTCTTTTTAATGTGCTAAAACGTTGCTGTTCTGTGTATTTATAACCCAAGAATCTGCCTTAAGCAGCATCATAAAAAGCTGAATTGTTTAAACCCACAAAAAAAAAAAAAAGGAAATCAAAGTAACTGGCAGATTATTTTGCAAGCTGATTTAGGGTGCCACTGATACAAATAGTTTATAATAATTTAGATAACTTACACCTTCTCAACTGAAATGTAGCCTACCCATGAAACCAATGGTTGGCTCAATTTGAGTTTGCTAAGCTGTTGTGTGATCAGAGGCAGTTTCAGACTACAGAGTATCAAGCAACACCTGATGCAAGAGAGACCTAATAAATGCTCTTGATTTATTGGCAGCTTTAAAAACATGTTTTGAATAAACTTAAAAGGGCATAAAACTAAAAATTGAAATGCATACAAATATATTTAAATTTTCAAATGAATCATTTTTTGCACTATACCTGCATTAGTAAAAATGCTTCTGTAAAAACATGTACAGTGAGAGCTTTTACTGCACATGCACATATGCCTCATACACCCTTATTTAAACAGTCGGACAGATTATCAGTGTAGCGCAAACATTTGCACGCGAGCGATAAGGAATATATCGTTGGGCTTTGCGCTCATTACACTCATAATACCACTGTCCAATAAATATACATTACACAGTACAGTTACACTCATACTTACACTATCTAATAAATATACATTACACAGTCCAGTTACACTAATAATAACACTGTCTAATAAATATACATTACACAGTACAGTTACACTCATACTTACACTATCTAATAAATATACATTACACAGTCCAGTTACACTCATAATAACACTGTCTAATAAATATACAATAGACAGTACAGTTACACTAATAATAACACCATCTAATAAATATACATTACAAAGTACATTTACACTCATAACACTATCTAATAAATATACATTACACAGTACAGTTACACACATAATAACACTGTCTAATAAATATACATTACACAGTACATTTACACTCATAACACTATATAATAAATATACATTACACAGTACAGTTACACTCATAATAACACTGTCTAATAAATATACATTACACAGTACAGTTACACTCATAATAACACCATCTAATAAATATACATTACACAGTACAGTTACACAGATAATAACACTATCTAATAAATATACATTACACAGTACAGTTACACTCATAATTACACAGTCTAATAAATATACATTACATAGTACAGTTACACTCATAATAACACTAATAAATATACATTACACAGTACAGTTACACTCATAATAACACTAATAAATATACATTACACAGTACAGTTACACTCATAATAACACTGTCTAATAAATATACATTACACAGTACAGCTACACTTTTAATAACACAGTCTAATAAATATACATTACATAGTACAGTTACACTCATAACAACTATCTAATAAATATACATTACACAGTACAGTTACACACAAAATAACATCATCTAATAAATATACATTACACAGTACAGTTACACTCATAATAACACCATCTAATAAATATACATTACACAGTACAGTTACATTCATAACACTATCTAATAAATATACATTACACAGTTCAGTTACACTCATAATAACACAGTCTAATAAATATACATTACACAGTACAGTTACACACATAATAACAGCATCTAATAAATATACATTACACAGTACAGTTACACTCATAATAACACTATCTAATAAATATACATTACACAGTACAGTTACACTCATAACACCATCTAATAATATACATTACACAGTACAGTTACACTCATAACACTGTCTAATAAATATACATTACACAGTACAGCTACACTCATAATTACACCATCTAATAAATATACATTACACAGTACAGTTACACTCATAACAACACCATCTAATAATATACATTACACAGTACAGTTACACTCATAACACTGTCTAATAAATATACATTACACAGTACAGCTACACTCATAATTACACCATCTAATAAATATACATTACACAGTACAGTTACACACATAACACTAATAAATATACATTACACAGTACAGTTACACTCATATTAACACCATCTAATAAATATACATTACACAGTACAGTTACACACATAACACCATCTAATAAATATACATTACACATTACAGTTACACTCATAATAACACTATCTAATAAATATACATTACACAGTACAGTTACACACATAATAACACTATCTAATAAATATACATTACACAGTAGTTACACTCATAATAACACCATCTAATAAATATATATTACACAGTACAGTTACACACATAATAACACCATATAATAAATATACATTACACAGTACAGTTACACTCATATTAACACTAATAAATATACATTACAAAGTACAGTTACACTCATAATAACACAATCTAATAAAATTATTTAAAAAAAATATTGCACAAAAAAGGTGTTAGAAGAAAAAGAATCAGGCAAAGGGCTTTAATATTGAGATTCATACATATATATGTCTAAAGATGTTTATGTACAGTATGTATAAAAATATGTCTAAATATGTATTTACAGACATAATTACACATATAAACACATATATATGTACACACACACATACATGTGTGTGTGTGAGACTGTGTGTGCATTGTTAACTAGATGAAAACATGAAAAAAATATTTAAAAAACATAATTTATGTAAGAACTTACCTGATAAATTAATTTCTTTCATATTAGCAAGAGTCCATGAGCTAGTGACGTATGGGATATACATTCCTACCAGGAGGGGCAAAGTTTCCCAAACCTCAAAATGCCTATAAATACACCCCTCACCACACCCACAAATCAGTTTAACGCATAGCCAAGAAGTGGGGTGATAAGAAAAAAGTGCGAAAGCATAAAAAATAAGGAATTGGAATAATTGTTCTTTATACAAAAAAATCATAACCACCACAAAAAAGGGTGGGCCTCATGGACTCTTGCTAATATGAAAGAAATTAATTTATCAGGTAAGTTCTTACATAAATTATGTTTTCTTTCATGTAATTAGCAAGAGTCCATGAGCTAGTGACGTATGGGATAATGAATACCCAAGATGTGGATCTTCCACGCAAGAGTCACTAGAGAGGGAGGGATAAAATAAAGACAGCCAATTCCGCTGAAAATAATCCACACCCAAAATAAAGTTTAAATCTTATAATGAAAAAAACTGAAATTATAAGCAGGAGAATCAAACTGAAACAGCTGCCTGAAGTACTTTTCTACCAAAAACTGCTTCAGAAGAAGAAAATACATCAAAATGGTAGAATTTAGTAAAAGTATGCAAAGAAGACCAAGTTGCTGCTTTGCAAATCTGATCAACCGAAGCTTCATTCCTAAACGCCCAGGAAGTAGAAACTGACCTAGTAGAATGAGCTGTAATCCTTTGAGGCGGAGTTGTACCCGACTCAACATAAGCATGATGAATTAAAGATTTCAACCAAGATGCCAAAGAAATGGCAGAGGCCTTCTGACCTTTCCTAGAACCGGAAAAGATAACAAATAGACTAGAAGTCTTTCGGAAATTCTTAGTAGCTTCAATATAATATTTCAAAGCTCTAACTACATCCAAAGAATGCAAAGATCTCTCCTTAGAATTCTTAGGATTAGGACACAATGAAGGAACCACAATTTCTCTACTAATGTTGTTAGAATTCACAACCTTAGGTAAAAATTTAAAAGAAGTTCGCAACACCGCCTTATCCTGATGAAAAATCAGAAAAGGAGACTCACAAGAAAGAGAAGATAATTCAGAAACTCTTCTAGCAGAAGAGATGGCCAAAAGAAACAAAACTTTCCAAGAAAGTAGTTTAATGTCCAGTGAATGCATAGGTTCAAAAGGAGGAGCTTGAAGAGCCCCCAGAACCAAATTCAAACTCCAAGGAGGAGAAATTGACTTAATAACAGGCTTTATACGAACCAAAGCTTGTACAAAACAATGAATATCAGGAAGATTAGCAATCTTTCTGTGAAAAAGAACAGAAAGAGCAGAGATTTGTCCTTTCAAGGAACTTGCAGACAAACCTTTATCCAAACCATCCTGAAGAAACTGTAAAATTCTCGGAATTCTAAAAGAATGCCAGGAAAAATGATGAGAAAGACACCAAGAAATGTAAGTCTTCCAGACTCGATAATATATCTTCCTAGATACAGATTTACGAGCCTGTAACATAGTATTAATCACAGAGTCAGAGAAACCTCTTTGACTAAGAATCAAGCGTTCAATCTCCATACCTTCAAATTTAAGGATTTGAGATCCTGATGGAAAAAAGGACCTTGCGACAGAAGGTCCGGTCTTAACGGAAGAGTCCACGGTTGGCAAGAGGCCATCCGGACAAGATCTGCATACCAAAACCTGTGAGGCCATGCTGGAGCCACCAGCAGAACAAACGAGCATTCCTTCAGAATCTTGGAAATTACTCTTGGAAGAAGAACTAGAGGCGGAAAGATATAGGCAGGATGATACTTCCAAGGAAGTGACAATGCATCCACTGCTTCCGCCTGAGGATCCCTGGATCTGGACAGATACCTGGGAAGTTTCTTGTTTAGATGAGAAGCCATCAGATCTATTTCTGGAAGTCCCCACATTTGAACAATCTGAAGAAAAACCTCTGGGTGAAGAGACCATTCGCCCGGATGTAACGTTTGGCGACTGAGATAATCCGCTTCCCAATTGTCTATACCTGGGATATGAACCGCAGAAATTAGACAGGAGCTGGATTCCGCCCATACCAGTATTCGAGATACTTCTTTCATAGCCAGAGGACTGTGAGTCCCTCCTTGATGATTGATATATGCCACAGTTGTGACATTGTCTGTCTGAAAACAAATGAACGATTCTCTCTTTAGAAGAGGCCATGACTGAAGAGCTCTGAAAATTGCACGGAGTTCCAAAATATTGATTGGTAATCTCACCTCCTGAGATTCCCAAACCCCTTGTGTTGTCAGAGACCCCCAAACAGCTCCCCAACCTGTCAGACTTGCATCTGTTGAAATCACAGTCCAGATCGGAAGAACAAAAGAAGCCCCCTGAACTAAACGATGGTGATCTGTCCACCGCGTCAGAGAGTGTCGTACAATCGGTTTTAAAGATATCAATTGAGATATCTTTGTGTAATCCCTGCACCACTGGTTCAGCATACAAAGCTGAAGAGGTCGCATGTGAAAACGAGCAAAGGGGATCGCGTCCGATGCAGCAGTCATAAGACCTAGAATTTCCATGCATAAGGCTACCAAAGGGAATAATTGAGACTGAAGGTTTCGACAAGCTGAAACCAATTTCAGACGTCTTTTTTCTGTCAGCGACAGAGTCATGGACACTGAATCTATCTGGAAACCTAAAAAGGTTACCCTTGTCTGAGGAATCAACGAACTCTTTGGTAAATTGATCCTCCAACCATGTTCTCGAAGAAACGATACAAGTTGATTCGTATGAGATTCTGCTAAAAGTGAAGACTGAGCAAGTACCAAGATATTGTCCAAATAAGGATATACCACAATACCCTGTTCTGTGATTATAGACAGAAGGGCACCGAGAACCTTTGTAAAAATCCTTGGAGCTGTTGCTAGGCCAAACGGCAGAGCCACAAACTGGTAATGCTTGTCTAGGAAAGAGAATCTCAGAAACTGATAGTGATCTGGATGAATCGGAATATGCAGATATGCATCCTGTAAATCTATTGTGGACATATAATGCCCATGCTGAACAAAAGGCAGGATAGTCCTTATAGTTACCATTTTGAATGTTGGTATCCTTACATAACGATTCAATATTTTTAAATCCAGAACTGGTCTGAAGGAATTCTCCTTCTTTGGTACAATGAAGAGATTTGAGTAAAACCCCAGCCCCTGTTCCAGAACTGGAACTGGTAAAATTACTCCAGCCAACTCTAGATCTGAAACACATTTCAGAAATGCTTGAGCCTTCGCTGGATTTACTGGGACACGGGAAAGAAAAAATCTTCTTGCAGGAGGCCTTATCTTGAAGCCAAATCTGTACCCTTCTGAAACAATGTTCTGAATCCAAAGATTGTGAATTGAATTGATCCACATTTCTTTGAAAAATCGTAATCTGCCCCCTACCAGCTAGGCTGGAACGAGGGCTGCACCTTCATGTGGACTTGGGAGCTGGCTTTGGTTTTCTAAAAGGCTTGGATTTATTCCAGACTGGAGATGGTTTCCAAACTGATACCGCTCCTGAGGGTGAAGGATCAGGCTTTTGTTCCTTATTGTGACGAAAGGAATGAAAACGATTATTAGACCTAAATTTACCTTTAGATTTTTTATCCTGTGGTAAAAAAGTTCCTTTTCCTCCAGTAACAGTTGAGATAATAGAATCCAACTGTGAACCAAATAATTTATTACCCTGGAAAGAAAGGGAAAGCAAAGTTGACTTAGAAGACATATCAGCATTCCAAGTTTTAAGCCATAAAGCTCTTCTAGCTAAAATAACAATGCTATGAGAATTATGATCTGTTACTTGTTGCGCTAAAGCTTCTAACCAAAAAGTTGAAGCTGCAGCAACATCCGCTAAAGATATAGCAGGTCTAAGAAGATTACCTGAACATAAGTAAGCTTTTCTTAGAAAGGATTCAATTTTCCTATCTAAAGGATCTTTAAAGGAAGTACTATCTGCCGTAGGACGTAGTACGTTTAGCAAGAGTAGAGATAGCCCCATCAACTTTAGGGATTTTGTCCCAAAACTCTAATCTGTCAGATGGCACAGGATATTATTGCTTAAAACGTTTAGAAGGAGTAAATTAATTACCCAAATTATTCCATTCCCTGGAGATTACTTCAGAAATAGCATCAGGGACAGGAAAAACTTCTGGAATAACTACAGGAGATTTCAAAACCTTATTTAAACATTTAGATTTAGTATCAAGAGGACCAGAATCCTCTATTTCTAATGCAATTAACACCTCTTTAAGTAAAGAACGAATAAATACCATTTTGAACAAATATGAAGATTTATCAGCATCAACCTCTGAAACAGAATCCTCTGAACCAGAGGAATCATTATCAGAATCAGAATGATGATGTTCATTTAAAAATTCATCTGAAAAATGAGAAGTTTTAAAGGACCTTTTACGTTTACTAGAAGGAGGAATAACAGACATAGCCTTCTTATTGGATTTAGAAACAAAATCTCTTATGTTAACAGGAACACTCTGAGCATTAGATGTTGATGGAACAACAACAGGTAATGTAACATTACTAAAGGAAATATTATCTGCATTAACAAGTTTGTCATGACATTCATTACAAACAACAGCTGGAGGAACAGATACCACAAGTTTACAGCAAATACACTTAACTTTGGTAGATCCAGCACCAGGCAGCGATTTTCCAGAAGTATCTTCTGACTCAGGGTCAATCTGGGACATCTTGCAATATGTAATAGAAAAAACAACATATAAAGCAAAATTGATCAAATTCCTTAAATGACAGTTTCAGGAATGGGAAAAAATGCCAGTGAACAAGCTTCTAGCAACCAGAAGCAATAAACAATGAGACTTAAATAATGTGGAGACAATAGTGACGCCCATAATTTTTAGCGCCAAAAAAGACGCCCACATTATTTGGCGCCAAAAATGACGCCACATCCGGTAACGCCGACACTTTTGGCGCAAAAAAACGTCAAAAAATGACGCAACTTCCGGTGACACGTATGACGCCGGAAACAAAGAAAAAATTTTTTGCGCCAAAAAAGTCCGCGCCAAGAATGACGCAATAAAATTAAGCATTTTCAGCCCCCGCGAGCCTAACAGCCCACAGGAAAAAAAGTCAAATTTTAAGGTAAGAAAAAAATTGATTTATTCATATGCATTATCCCAAATATGAAACTGACTGTCTGAAATAAGGAACGTTGAACATCCTGAATCAAGGCAAATAAATGTTTAAACACATATATTTAGAACTTTATATAAAAGTGCCCAACCATAGCTTAGAGTGTCACAAAAATAAGACTTACTTACCCCAGGACACTCATCTACATGAAGTAGAAAGCCAAACCAGTACTGAAACGAGAATCAGCAGAGGTAATGGTATATATAAGAGTATATCGTCGATCTGAAAAGGGAGGTAAGAGATGAATCTCTACGACCGATAACAGAGAACCTATGAAATAGACCCCGTAGAAGGAGATCATTGAATTCAAATAGGCAATACTCTCTTCACATCCCTCTGACATTCACTGCACGCTGAGAGGAAAACCGGGCTCCAACCTGCTGCGCAGCGCATATCAACGTAGAATCTAGCACAAACTTACTTCACCACCTCCATAGGAGGCAAAGTTTGTAAAACTGATTTGTGGGTGTGGTGAGGGGTGTATTTATAGGCATTTTGAGGTTTGGTAAACTTTGCCCCTCCTGGTAGGAATGTATATCCCATACGTCACTAGCTCATGGACTCTTGCTAATCACATGAAAGAAATATATATTTATGCAATATTCAAATTTAATTAAGGTTTTAACTATGTATTTACTGTAAATATTTCACATTCCAATGTTCTGCACATAGCAGAATATGTTCTATGTATTTATATTCCTATATATATCTGTATATATCTATTCCTATATATAATCTTGTAAATATCTATGCCTATATATAATCATGCATATATATATATATGTGTAGAAATATTCATTGATGAATAAATATAACATATTGTAATGTGAAGAATATTGGAATGTGAAATATTAATATTTTCATGCCGGGTAAGCGCACATGAGAATATGCGATCGGGTTTGCGTGAGAGTGGGTGTTAAGTTTTTTCCAGCTTTTTTTCTCCATTAACTTCTGAGGGAATACGCGAATGCGCACACAATATTAAACATTCAGCTTTTTGCGCTCTTCAGGTTCGGGTGCAAGAAAAAACAGTTTACTTTCAATACATAATATGAGCACAACACAACAAGCGCAAAAAGCTTACTTCAAGCACAATTAACGCTCATTGATGGTAATGGAGTCATCACCAACACAACATATGCTCACTGAGAAGGTGCAGTGTTTGAATTTACAGATAACATTTGTAAAATATTTTTGATAATATATAGGTATTATAAAAATGTTTATTTTTTTAAATTAAAATTCACCTCTCAGAGCATTGGGGAGCTGAGAGTGCAAGTCGTAGTGTGTGAGCAGGCCATGCATGGAGAAGGGCAGAAGTGTGTGAGCAGGGCATGCTGGGAGAGGGGCAGGAGAGTGTGAGCAGGGCATGCTGGGAGAGGGGCAGGAGAGTGTGAGCAGGGCATGCTGGGAGAGGGGCAGGAGTGTGTGAGCAGGGCATGCTGGGAGATGGGCAGGAGAGTGTGAGCAGGGCATGCTGGGAGAGGGGCAGGAGAGTGTGAGCAGGGCATGCTGGGAGATGGGCAGGAGAGTGTGAGCAGGGCATGCTGGGAGAGGGGCAGGAGAGTGTGAGCAGGGCATGCTGGGAGAGGGGCAGGAGAGTGTGTGCAGGGCATGCTGGGAGAGGGGCAGGAGAGTGTGAGAAGGGCATGCTGGGAGAGGGGCAGGAGAGTGTGAGCAGGGCATGCTGGGAGAGGGGCAGGAGAGTGTGAGCAGGGCATGCTGGGAGAGGGGCAGGAGAGTGTGAGCAGGGCATGCTGGGAGAGGGGCAGGAGTGTGTGAGCAGGGCATGCTGGGAGAGGGGCAGGAGAGTGTGAGCAGGGCATGCTGGGAGTGGGGCAGAAGTGTGTGAGCAGGGCATGCTGGGAGTGGGGCAGAAGTGTGTGAGCAGGGCATGCTGGGAGAGGGGCAGGAGTGTCAGTGTGTATCCAGGCCATGCTGGGAGAGGGGCAGGAGTGTGTGAGCGGGGCATGCTGGGAGAGGGGCAGGAGTGTGTGAGCGGGGCATGCTGGGAGAGGGGCGGGAGTGTGTAAGCGGGGCATGCTGGGAGAGGGGCAGGAGTGTGTGAGCGGGGCATGCTGGGAGAAGGGCAGGAGTGTGTGAGCAGGGCATGCTGGGAGAAGGGCAGGAGTGTGTGAGTAGGGCATGCTGGGAGAGGGGCAGGAGTGTGTGAGTAGGGCTGGGCGGGCATGCTGGGAGAAGGGCAGGAGTGTGTGAGTAGGGCATGCTGGGAGTGGGGCAGGAGTGTGTGAGCAGGGCATGCTGGGAGAGGGGCAGGAGTGTGTGAGCAGGGCATGCTGGGAGAAGGGCAGGAGTGTATAAGTAGGGCATGCTGGGAGTGGGGCAGGAGTGTGTGCGCAGGGCATGCTGGGAGAGGGGCAGGAGTGTGTGAGCCGGACATGCTGGGAGAAGGGCAGGAGTGTGTGAGTAGGGCAGGAGTGTGTGAGCAGGGCATGCTGGGAGAAGGGCATGCTGGGAGTGGGGCAGGAGTGTGTGAGCAGGGCATGCTGGGTGAAGGGCAGGAGTGTGAGTAGGGCATGCTGGGAGTGGGGCAGGAGTGTGTGAGCAGGGAATGCTGGGAGAGGGGCAGGAGTGTGTGAGCAGGGCATGCTGGTAGAAGGGCAGGAGTATGTGAGTAGGGCATGCTGGGAGTGGGGCAGGAGTGTGTGAGCAGGGCATGCTGGGAGTGGGGCAGGAGTGTGTGAGCAGGGCATGCTGGGACGGAGAGGGGCAGGAGTGTGTGAGCAGGGCATGCTGGGACGGAGAAGGGCAGGAGTGTGTGAGCAGGGCATGCTGGGACGGAGAAGGGCAGGAGTGTGTGAGCAGGGCATGCTGGGACGGAGAAGGGCAGGAGTGTGTGAGCAGGGCATGCTGGGACGGAGAAGGGCAGGAGTGTGGGAGCAGGGCATGCTGGGAGAGACGAGGCAGGAGTGTGGGAGCGGGGTATGCTGGGAGAGGGGCAGGAGTGTGGGAGCAGGGCATGCTGGGAGAGAGGCAGGTGTGTGGGAGCAGGGCAGGAGTGTGTGAACAGGGCATGCTGGGAGAGTGGCAGCAGGGCATGCTGGGAGTAGAAGTCCCGGAAGTAGTGCTGTTGGGGTTACAGTGTATCAGTTCAGGTGAGAGAGGTGTTGGTGAGAAAGTTCCGTGTTCTGCTCTGTTTTTTATGAGTTATGTTATTCTCACTCTCAGGCTCTGTGTACTGCTGCACATACTCTCAGAGTTCTGCTCTTATACTACTTGCTCTCAGGTGTACATTCATCTGTCTCTCAGCTGCACTCCCACTCTGTCTCTCAGCTGCACTCCCACTCTGTCTCTCAGCTGCACTCCAACTCTGTCTCTCAGCTGCACTCCCACTCTGTCTCTCAGCTGCACTCTCACTCTGTCTCTCAGCTGCACTCTCACTCTGTCTCTCAGCTGCACTCTCACTCTGTCTCTCAGCTGCACTCTCACTCTGTCTCTCAGCTGCACTCTCACTCTGTCTCTCAGCTGCACTCTCACTCTGTCTCTCAGCTGCACTCTCACTCTGTCTCAGGGCTGCTTTTACACTCAGGTGTGCATTCATCTGTCTCTCAGGGCTGTACTTACACTCAGGTGTGCATTCATCTGTCTCTCAGGGCTGTACTTACACTCAGGTGTGCATTCATCTGTCTCTCAGGGCTGTACTTACACTCAGGTGTACATTCATCTGTCTCTCAGCTGCACTCTCACTCTGTCTCTCAGGGCTGTACTTACACTCAGGTGTACATTCATCTGTCTCTCAGCTGCACTCTCACTCTATGTCTCAGGGCTGTACTTACACTCAGGTGTACATTCATCTGTCTCTCAGGTGAGCTCTCACTCTGTCTCTCAGGGCTGTACTAACACTCAGGTGTACATTCATATGTCTCTCAGGTGAACTGTCTCTCAGGACTGTACTTGCACTCAGGTGTACATTCATCTGTCTCTCAGGTGAACTCTCACTCTGTCTCTCAGGACTGTTCTTACACTCAGGTGTACATTCATCTGTCTCTCAGCTGCACTCTCACTCTGTCTCTCAGGACTGTACTTACACTCAGGTGTACATTCATCTGTCTCTCAGCTGCACTCTCACTCTGTCTCTCAGGGCTGTACTAACACATAGGTGTACATTCATCTGTCTCATCTGCACTCACTCTGTCTCTCAGGACTGTACTTACACTCAGGTGTACATTCATCTGTCTCTCAGCTGCACTCTCACTCTGTCTCTCAGGAATGTACTTACACTCAGGTGTACATTCATATGTCTCTCGGGTGAGCTCTCACTCTGTCTCTCAGGGCTGTACTAACACTCAGGTGTACATTTATATGTCTCTCAGGTGAACTGTCTCTCAGGACTGTACTTGCACTCAGGTGTACATTCATCTGTCTCTCAGGTGAACTCTCACTCTGTCTCTCAGGTGAACTCTCACTCTGTCTCTCAGGGCTGCACTTTGTCTCTCAGGGCTGCATAACATAACAAATAAGTATATGTTATTTAGAGGGACAAATATACATTTCTATGCATTTAATCTGTATATTTTAACGACTCTAAGTGCACTTTACCTTACATGAACATAATAATGAAAGTCATGTTTCTGTATTTATCAGACATTAAGCCATGCACAGCAAAAGATCTTCTTACAGAGTAATGTTTTATAAGATTTTAACCTGATAGCAAATTGCAGTATGTTTCAGCCCAAGGACACACCACTTTAAAAGCTGCCTGAGTATTTTTTATCTTATCTCCTCAGTTGTAGCAAATTAGGGACAGATACAAATAAGCTCCTGTATTGATCAAGCAATCAGTGTGTATTATGTTTCTGGGTAAAACTAGAAATCCTGCAGTAATACTCTTGTGCTAGTGCAAAAACTAGAAATTTAAGATTAAAATGACCTAATTAGGGAAAATTACCTATTTTGCTTCATTATCTTGTTATCCTGAGCATACCTAGGTATCTTTTTCAACAAAGGATATCAAGAGATAAAAGCAATTAAGATAATCAAAGTATATTATAAAGTTGGAAAGAAAAAACATTGAGCAAATTCTATTCATGCGTAAACATTTTACCAGGAATTGATGTATGTTTAATAATTAATGCTACCAAATAGAAACTGTTTTTGTAATAAACAATATCCCACTTTCTACACTCCTAGTTATCAGGTAAAGAGCCGTGTGGCCATAGGTTCTGTGCATGTGATCTCGTTGTCCCTCATCATGCATGTGTCAGGGGAAACCACATGCCCAAGGCTGCCAGACATGCCTGTATACACCAGACTTGTGAAGGTGTCATTTTTTGTTTATAGAACAAGAGCACCAATTTTCAATTCTACTTCTGTGGTCAAATTTGCTTTCCTCTTTCTTGGTATCCTTTGTTGAAAATCATACCTTGGTAGGCTCAGGAGTAGTAATGCTCTACTAGGAGCTAACTGCTGATTGGTGGCTACACACATATGCCTCTTGTCAATGGCTCACCAGATGTGCTCAGCTAGCTCCCAGTAAAGCATTGCTGCTCTAGAGCTGACTTTAAAGGGACATTGAACACTAAATATTTGTTATAAGTGTAGTATTTAAGTTCTTCTAGCCTCCCTCTAGTCATGTGTGCTGCCACGTTGAAATCTCACTTCACTGCATGCCAATGCTGTTGTATTTATACATGTGCAGCAACTCTACTTCAGATATCTGCAGTGCAAGTTCCAAAATTGTGGCACCCATAATTAGCGAGAGTTGCATAAAGTGTTTAGTGTCCTTTTAACTATGTGTTTAATTATTATATAAACACTAACAACAGAGCATAAATACAATGCTCTAACACATAAGAAATTTTTGCATTTTTATGTTCCTTTAAACATATAGGTTTAGTCCTGAAGCTGCAGGCTTGAGATGGCTGGTGAGCAAATCAGGAGCCGTAGTTGCATGTGCCCACCAATGACCAGCAGTTTCATGTAAGGGAGCTGCAGTGCTTGCAGGTTTTGGCAAAACTTTTACTTAAAGTGAATGTAAACTTTAATGAATTAGTGTCCGTTTTTTTTAAAAATACTATTAAAAACATGGGCACTTTGATTCATGAAAGTTTACATTGCAGCATATTTTTACAAATACTTACCTTTTTCTTCAGCAAAGCTGGATCGACGATCCCCCGCCCGTAACTCCTCTGTACTTACACAACAATGACTAAATCGGCTTCCTCTAATCATGGCTTTCCCCCAGAGCGTCCATCTCGTGAGGCCACGCCGTGACTGGAGGAAGCCGGTTTCGTCATTACTGTGTAAGTACAGCATGAGAAGTGGGCGGGGGATCGCCGATCCGGCTTTGCTGAAGAGAAAGGTAAGTATTTGTAAAAATACGCTGCAATATAAACTTTCAGGAATGAAAGTGCCCATGTTTTTAATAGTATTATTAAAAACCGGCACAAATTCATGAAAGTTTACATTCACTTTAAGTGTTTGGGGGGGTGTCTAGACATTGTAGTCTAGTGTCAGTTATGCAAATGTTACAGGGTTTAATAATTTAGAACATGACATGTAAATGTCTGTATAAGGAGCAGTGTGTAGAAAGGCTATTCATTTAGTCATCATCTCATACCTCCCTCCTGTTCCGGATACTGTAGGATTGTCATGGGTTGGTTGGTCGGTCTGCCAGCTTTCTTTATAAGGGTAAATGTTTTAGTTTCCATAAACTCCGTAGCTCCTCCCATGATACATCTGATTCCACTAAACCTCACTTATGACACGCCCAATCCCCACCCACAGAAAAAACATATGCCCCACCCTCTTGTCACTGCTCTGCTCACAAAATACGCTTGGCCACCGCAGACCAGGTCTCCTCACCTGCCTGTTTCGGTAAAGGTTGCAAGGAGTGTCATCTAACTGTAGCCAGAGCTATTGCAAATACACAGTAAATGTGAATTGTAAATCTCACATTCTTAAAAGGATGGTAATTCCAAATTAAACCTTCAGGATTCAGATAGGACAGGCAATTTTAAACATCTTTCCAGTTTACTTTTATCATTAAATTTGCTTTGTTCTCTTGGTATTCTTTGTTGAAAGCTAAACCTAGGTAGGCTCATATGCTAATTTCTAATCACTTGAAGGCCGCCTCTAATTTCAGTGCATTTTGACAGTTTTTTCACAGCAAGACATTGCTAGTTCACGTGTGCCACATATATATATATATATATATAACATTGTGCTCACTCCAGTGGAGTTATTTATGAGTCAGCACTGATTGGCTAAAATGCAAGTCTGTCAAAAGAACTGAAATAAGGAGGCCGTCTGCAGAGGCTTAGATACAAGGTAATCAAAGAGGTAAAAAGTGTATTAATATAACTGTGTTGGTTATGCAAAACTGGGGAATGGGTAATAAAGGAATTATCTATCTTTTTAAACAATAAAAATTCTGGAGTAGACTTTCACCTTAAAAAGACATAATAGTGCAATAATAAAATCCTCTTAATGCTATAGAGCACGCAATTATTGTTTAAATGATTGCTGCAAAGGGGTGAAAAACATAGTTAAAGGGACATGAAACCCTACATTTTTAATCTGTTGTGTAATATTTATAATAAACATGGAAACACCTTCCTTGTTTTAGCATTTTAAGTTAAATTCCTAGTCCTTTTACAACCCTTCTCTAGACTCACAAGTTGTGTCACAGAATGCTACCTAGGTAGGCAATTGTAAGCTTGCACAGTTTGTGTGCAAGTGCACATTGAAGCCAGTAAAGTCATTGCTGATGTCACCTGCTTTGACAGCGCCCAGCAGTGTATCAGTAGTTTGTAAGCCTACAATAGTAATCTTGTTCCTCTAGACCAGTGTTTCTCAACCTCTTTGCAGCACATACCCGGCAATCAGATATTTCCTATGTACCCCAACAGCAACACACAAATAATTCTGATCTCAAACGCTCACGTGAGCAAAAATTTAAATCACCACAAAACTTGTATCAGATCTATTAACCACATATACAAAGTGTCCACAGCACCTTGTCTTAAAATCACTCCTTTATTTGGACAGTTTAAAAAACATGTAACATTTCGGGCCTTTCAGCCCTTAATCATGCATCTTTGGATAACAGATTTATTAACCAGATAATCATATCCAATATTTATGGTACCACCTTTCTATAATTTTCTGCACAATTTATCTGGCTCATTTTACTGTGGAACACATTATCTAGCACATCACTGGTGTCTGCAATTGTGTTAGAATAAAAGAATAATTGCACAAAGATTCAGGAGCAAACCCAGGTGTTATTTTTATGCAAAAAATATTTGGAATATGCAATATGATCGGTCAAATATTATATGAGAGTTGAAGCGATTTAGACATTAAGGATTATAAAGATAAATCTGCACACAGGGACCTTATAAACCAAGTTATTTTAGTTGTGCCATAATTACGGAACACATGGCAATAGCACTGATTTATCTGGATTTCATATAATTCCATGTACCTTTAAAGCCTATATCCATTGAAGGTATTAAACACAGAGGATTTTACAGCTGCATTATTATATCCCTATGAATTTAAAGTGGCACAAATCTGGTCATGTAAAATCTCCCTGATTATATAGTATACTAGTGTGGTGCCGTGTTACTTTTGATGACAAATTTTGATTTAGTCTTTTGACTAAAATGCTGTTTTAGTCTTTTTTTAGTCATCTGAATTGTTTTAGTTTTAGTCGACTAAATCTTCAATAGATTTTAGTTGACTAAAATCTAAGGGGTTTAGTTAAAGTGTAATGCATTATTTAAGCATTTCTCTATAATTTGCAAACTGATTATATACTTCAGAAGTAAACATAACACCTGTTATTATTTATGGTATTAAGGGTTAACCCTTTCCCGCCGTTATGCCGTTGTATTCCGTTACAGCGGCGCTGGGCTTTAAAGCCGCTATGACGGAATACAACGTCATAGCCAATGGCTGTCCTGAAGCCTACTGCGCTTGCAGGATTTGATCGCGGTCTGGAGGGCGTTCCTAGCGTCATAGGGACGCCCCCCAGACCCGATCCCATAATTGAAATCTCACGATCGTTTGCACGATCGCGTGATTTCAATTTGTCTACAGTTGTTTCGATGTAGACACTTTAACCCAGTCATGAAAGGGTTAAACATACAATACAGACACAGATTTAGCCGTGGTGATATATAACGTCTTTATTAAACTTAAAATGAAATAAAACCAAGTTTCATAAACAAACAAAAGTGCAACTTTAAAATATAAAAAAACAAACTGTAAACTGTATTGGCTGTAATACCGTTGCACATATTACCCAATATAAACACTTATAATAATTAAAACAAGTATCAAGTAACTCAACACAACAAAATGTTTCTGCAGCTAGCACAGGCACAGCATAACTTAAAGGGACACTGAACCCAATTTTTTTCTTTTGTGATTCAGATAGAGCAACAATTTTAAGCAACTTTTTAATTTACTCCTATTATCAATTTTTCTTCGTTCTCTTGCTATCGAAAAATAAGGCATCTGGCCTTTTTTGGGGGGTTCAGAACCCTGGACAGCACTTGTTTATTGGTGGGTGAATTTATCCACCAATCAGCAAGAACAACCCAGGTTGTTCACCAAAAATTGGCTGGTATCTAAACTTACATTCTTGCATTTCAAATAAAGATACCAAGAGAATGAAGAACATTTGTTCATAGGAGTAAATTAGAAAGTTGCTTAACATTGCATGCTCTATCTGAATCATGAAAGAAAAAAAAATTGGGTTCAGTGTCCCCTTAAACCCATACTCATGGGTTATTCTTATTTCTATCGGAAGAATCATTTGATTGTTCAGATTCGAAAAATTAGCACTGCTCTAGAACTTGCAAACTCATTATATACTCCTGGAGTGAAGGTTTATTGACCTGTTTTTATTTTTGGTATTAAGGTTGGAACATGCAATACCGATTTAACTGTTGTGGTATATAACATTATTATTGTCTTTATTTATCTTAAATGAAATAAAGCTTCGTAAATAAATAAGAAGATAGCCTTGCTTTTTTTTTTTTTTTTTACAAAAGAGCAGTAATAAAATATGGATTGATTAAATTGCATAAAGTGTTAATTTTGACAACAAATCTTGATTTAGTTTTAGTCGTATTTTAGTCATCAAAATTTCTTTAGTTTTATGCTCATATTAGTCTAGTTTTAGTCGACGAAATTAACACTGGTGTGGTGTATATAAGAGATTTCCCAAAGGTAATATAATTAATTTTAGTTAAAAATTGCCCCTTGTTGAACCACGCTTAAAGGGACAGTCTAGGCCAAAATAAACTTTCATGATTCAGATAGAGCATGTAGTTTTAAACAATTTTCCAATTTACTTTTATCACCAATTTTGCTTTGTTCTCTTGGTATTCTTAGTTGAAAGCTTAACCTAGGAGGTTCATATGCTAATTTCTTAGACCTTGAAGCCCACCTCTTTCAGATTGCATTTTAACAGTTTTTCACCACTAGAGGGTGTTAGTTCACATATTTCATATAGATAACACTGTGCTTGTGCACGTGAAGTAATCTGGGAGCAGGCACTGATTGGCTAGACTGCAAGTCTGTCAAAAGAACTGAAAAAAGGGGCAGTTTGCAGAGGCTTGGATACAAGACAATCACAGAGGTTAAAAGTATATTATTATAACTGTGAAATGGGTAATAAAGGGATTATCTATCTTTTAAAACAATAAAAATTCTGGTGTAGACTATCCCTTTAACCTAAAGGCCCCTCACCCCCTTCAGCTTCTTACTGTACACAAAGACCAAAAGCCCTGGTAAGCAGAGTGGAAGACCACAAGGGTAAGTGCAGATAAAGTGAGGGGGTATTTTTAACTAAAATTAATTGATACCTATAGAAAGATCTTAAAGGGCCGTTATAGTGAAACCATTACATGTTCTTTTTGGCTATAGCATGTAATGTTAACTCTAGCAACTCTGTATTTAGAGTCAAAATTAAACTTTCATGATTCAGATAGAGCATAAAGGTTTAACCCCTTAATGACCGCAGCACTTTTCCATTTTCTGTCCGTTTGGGACCAAGGCTATTTTTACATTTCTGCAGTGTTTGTGTTTAGCTGTAATTCTCCTCTTACTCATTTAATGTACCCACACATATTATATACCGTTTTTCTCGCCATTAAGTGGACTTTCTAAAGATACCATTATTTTCATCATATCTTATAATTAATTATAAAAAAAAATATATAATATGAGGAAAAAATGGAAAAAAAACACACTTTTTCTAACTTTGACCCCCAAAATCTGTTACACATCTACAACCACCAAAAAACACCCATGCTAAATAGTTTCTAAATTTTGTCCTGAGTTAAGAAATACCCAATGTTTACATCTTCTTTGCTTTTTTTGCAAGTTATAGGGCCATAAATACAAGTAGTACTTTGCTATTTCCAAACCCCTTTTTTTTTAATAATTAGCGCTAGTTACATTGGAACACTGATATCTTTCAGGAATCCCTGAATATCCCTTGACATGTATATATTTTTTTTTAGAAGACACCCCAAAGTATTGATCTAGGCCCATTTTGGTATATTTCATGCCACCATTTCACCGCCAAATGCAATCAAATAAAAAAAAATCATTCACTTTTTCACAATTTTGTTCACAAACTTTAGGTTTCTCACTGAAATTATTTACAAACAACTTGTGCAATTATGGCATAAATGGTTGTAAATTCTTCTCTGGGATCCCCTTTGTTCAGAAATAGCAGACATGTATGGCTTTTGTTGTTGCTTTTTGGTAATTAGAAGGGCACTAAATGCCACTGCGCACCACACGTGTATTATGCCCTGCAGTGAAGGGGTTAATTAGGGAGCATGTAGGGAGCTTCTAGGGTTAATTTTAGCTTTAGTGTAGTGTAGTAGACAACCCAAAGTATTGATCTAGGCCCATTTTGGTATATTTCATGCAACAATTTCACCGCCAGATGCGATCAAATTAAAAAAAACGTTAAATTTTTCCCAATTTTAGGTTTCTCACTGAAATCATTTACAAGCAGTTTGTGCAATTATGGCACAAATGGCTGTAAATGCTTCTCTGGGATCCCCTTTGTTCAGAAATAGCAGACATATATGTCTTTGGCATTGCTTTTTGGTAATTAGAAGGCCACTAAATGCCGCTGCGCATCACGCGTGTATTATGTCTAGCAGTGAAGGGGTTAATTAGGTAGCTTGTAGGGAGCTTGCAGGGTTAATTTTTAGCTTTAGTGTAGAGATCAGCCTCCCATCTGACACATCACACCCCCTGATCCCTCCCAAACAGCTCCCTTCCCTCCCCACAATTGTCCCCGCCATCTTAAGTACTGGCAGAAAGTCTGCCAGTACAAAAATAAAGGGAATCTTTGTTTTTTGTAAATTATAGCATATTTACATATGCTGCTGTGTAGGATCCCCCTTAGCCCCCAACCTCCCTGACCCCCCCCCCCCCAAACACCTCTCTAACCGTCCCCCTCTGACTTTTTGGGGGCCATCTTGGGTACTGGCAGCTATCTGCCAGTACCCAGTTTGCAGAAAAAAATGTGTTGTTTTTTTTTTTTTTTTTCGCAGTTTTTTTTTTCTGTAGTGTAGCTTCCCTCCCACATACCAACCCAACATCCCCTGATTTAGCTTTTTTATTTTTATTACATTTTATACCAAATCCTATAGTGCATATTTTCTGTAGTGCAGCGTTCCCACCCGCTCCCTCCCCGTGCACGCGCCCGCCCCCTCCCTATCGTGCGCGCGCCCGTGCGCGCCCCCGGTCATCCCCGCCCACGATCCCGCCCCCCCCTGCACATCTCCAGGGCCATCGATGGCCGCCACCCGCCTTCCGGTCCTGCTCCCACCCACCAATGAAGGAAGCCACCGATCTCCGGTGCAGAGAGGGCCACAGAGTGGCTCTCTCTGCATCGGATGGCCATACATGGTTATTGCAGGATGCCTCCATATTGAGGCATCACTGCAATAACCGGAAAGCAGCTGGAAGCGAGCAGGATCGCTTCCAGCTGCTTTCCACACCGAGGACGCGCAGGGTACGTCCTCAGGCGTTAACTGCCTTTTTTTTTTTTAGGACGTACCCTGCACGTCCTCGGTCATTAAGGGGTTAAACAAAGTTTCAATTTACTTCTGTTATTTAATTAGCTTCATTCCCTTGGTATCTTTTGTTGAAAAGCATACCTAGGTAGGCCCAGGGAGCAGCAATGCACTACTGGGAGCTAGCTGATTGGTGGCTGCACATCTATGCCTTTTGTCATTGGCTCACCAGATGTGTTCAGCTAGCTCCCAATAGTTTATTGCTGCTCCTTCAACAAAACATACCAAGAAAATCAAGCAGATTTGAAAATAGAACTAATCTGAAAAGTTGCTAAAAACTGTATGCTCTGTCTGAAAGAAAAATGTTGTTTTATGTCACGTTTAATTTGAAATGTTTAAAAGGTAATGTTTACTGTCCCTTTAAGTCTGAAAATTGTGTGTTTTCCGGTCCTGAAAACCGATAGAGCACATGGCAGACTTCACAAGCCTAACCCTGCCACATATCTGTTCCTAATTTGCAGCTTGTTATTTTTTGTTATTGAAGCCAAACAATGGAGATTTTGTTCATGCAATGACAGTGGCAAACCCTATATTTTCCAGTCTGGATTGACTACTCCAAAGTGGGTGGCGTTTGGCCTTTAAAGACAACTGCAGCAAACAAGGTGTTATCTGCTGATATGTTAATCTATTGAGAGACTGCAGAACAAAATGTAATTACAAGGTGTTTACCGTCCCTTTAAATGCTTTTAAAACATTTATTTTTTGCAGATGTTTGTAATGCAATAGTATTTCATAATACTCTGCATATATAAAATGACTTTACTGTCCCTTAACCCCTTCCGCCAATCGGACAAAGATCTGCATCATGCGGTAAATAGATAACATAGATCTACGTCTGACCTTCAAAGGAAGCTCCTGAAGTCTCAGTTGTCAAGTGATAACCGAGACTTGCTGTTCCTGGGCTGCAGGCATTTGACTTCATATGGTAGAATAGCACGATCCGTTACCATATGAGTGCAGATGCCTGATCGTTACAGACAGTGGCACGGTCTTGTCACTGTCTGTAACAATCTCCGTTTGTGCTGGTGAGAGGTTTGGGAGGAATAGAGGGAGGTGCAGGGCAGATGAAGGGGCGGGACCTTACCTACAGAAAATAATGTGTGACTGGGAGAGGAAGGGAAGAGATGCTATAGAAAAATGGGGAATCAAGGTGGGGGTCCTAACAGTAACGATCGGGGGGAGGGGGCGGAAGGGACTGCTACACTACAGGAAAAAAAAAAATACATACATTTTAAAAAAATAAAGAGAAAATTGTAAACTGGGTACTGGCAGACAGCTGCAAGTACCTAAGATGGTGAACACCATGGGGAGGGTTACAGGGCTGTTTGGGAGGGATCCGGGAAGTTGAAGGCTAAGGGGGATTCTACACTGCAGAAAATAAATAAATAAATAAAATTAATTCATTTAAAAAAACAAAGCTAACACTTCATACTGGCACACTGTCTGCCAATACTTAAGATGGTTGTCAGGAGCGTGTGTTGGGGGGGGGGGGAAGCTGTGTGGGAGGGATCACGGAGTGGGAAGTGTCAGGTGGTAGGGTAATACTATCACCCTTACCAGCTAACCAATTAACCCCTTCACTGAATTTCAGAAGTGTGGTGCCCAGCTTCAATTAGCAAACTTCTAATTGCTAAAAAACAGAATTTATGCTTACCTGATAAATTATTTTCTCCAACGGTGTGTCCGGTCCACGGCGTCATCCTTACTTGTGGGATATTCTCTTCCCCAACAGGAAATGGCAAAGAGTCCCAGCAAAGCTGGTCACATGATCCCTCCTAGGCTCCGCCCACCCCAGTCATTCGACCGACGGACAGGAGGAAATATATATAGGAGAAACCATATGATACCGTGGTGACTGTAGTTAGAGAAAATAATTTATCAGACCTGATTAAAAAACCAGGGCGGGCCGTGGACCGGACACACCGTTGGAGAAAGTAATTTATCAGGTAAGCATAAATTCTGTTTTCTCCAACATTGGTGTGTCCGGTCCACGGCGTCATCCTTACTTGTGGGAACCAATACCAAAGCTTTAGGACACGGATGAAGGGAGGGAGCAAATCAGGTCACCTAAATGGAAGGCACCACGGCTTGCAAAACCTTTCTCCCAAAAATAGCCTCCGAAGAAGCAAAAGTATCAAATTTGTAAAATTTGGCAAAAGTGTGCAGTGAAGACCAAGTCGCTGCCTTACATATCTGGTCAACAGAAGCCTCGTTCTTGAAGGCCCATGTGGAAGCCACAGCCCTAGTGGAGTGAGCTGTGATTCTTTCAGGAGGCTGCCGTCCGGCAGTCTCATAAGCCAATCGGATAATGCTTTTAAGCCAAAAGGAAAGAGAGGTAGAAGTCGCTTTTTGACCTCTCCTTTTACCAGAATAAACAACAAACAAGGAAGATGTTTGTCTGAAATCTTTAGTAGCCTCTAAATAGAACTTTAGAGCACGGACAACGTCCAAATTGTGTAACAAACGTTCCTTCTTTGAAACTGGATTCGGACACAAAGAAGGTACAACTATCTCCTGGTTAATATTTTTGTTGGAACTTTCGGAAGAAAACCAGGCTTAGTACGCAAAACCACCTTATCTGCATGGAACACCAGATAGGGCGGAGAACACTGCAGAGCAGATAACTCTGAAACTCTTCTAGCAGAAGAAATTGCAACCAAAAACAAAACTTTCCAAGATAATAACTTAATATCTACGGAATGTAAGGGTTCAAACGGAACCCCTTGAAGAACTGAAAGAACTAGATTTAGACTCCAGGGAGGAGTCAAAGGTCTGTAAACAGGCTTGATCCTAACCAGAGCCTGAACAAATGCTTGAACATCTGGCACAGCTGCCAGTCTTTTGTGAAGTAAAACAGATAAAGCAGAGATCTGTCCCTTCAGAGAACTTGTAGATAATCCTTTCTCCAAACCTTCTTGTAGAAAGGATAGAATCTTAGGAATTTTTATCTTGTTCCATGGGAATCCTTTAGATTCACACCAACAGATATATTTTTTTCCATATTTTATGGTAAACTTTTCTAGTTACAGGCTTTCTAGCCTGAATCAGAGTATCTATTACAGAATCTGAAAACCCACGCTTTGATAAAATCAAGCGTTCAATCTCCAAGCCGTCAGTTGGAGGGAAACCAGATTCGGATGTTCGAATGGACCCTGAACAAGAAGGTCCTGTCTCAAAGGTAGCTTCCATGGTGGAGCCGATGACATATTCACCAGGTCTGCATACCAAGTCCTGCGTGGCCACGCAGGAGCTATCAAGATCACCGAGGCCCTCTCCTGATTGATCCTGGCTACCAGCCTGGGGATGAGAGGAAACGGTGGGAATACATAAGCCAGGTTGAAGGTCCAAGGTGCTACTAGTGCATCTACTAGGGTCGCCTTGGGATCCCTGGATCTGGACCCGTAGCAAGGAACCTTGAAGTTCTTACGAGACGCCATCAGATCCATGTCTGGAATGCCCCATAATTGAGTTATTTGGGCAAAGATTTCCGGATGGAGTTCCCACTCCCCCGGATGGAATGTCTGACGACTCAGAAAATCCGCTTCCCAATTTTCCACTCCTGGGATGTGGATCGCAGACAAGTGGCAGGAGTGATCCTCCGCCCATTGAATTTTCTTGGTCACTTCTTTCATCGCCAGGGAACTCCTTGTTCCCCCCTGATGATTGATATATGCAACGGTCGTCATGTTGTCTGACTGAAACCTTATGAATTTGGCCTTTGCTAGTTGAGGCCAAGCTCTGAGAGCATTGAATATCGCTCTCAGTTCCAGAATGATTATCGGGAGAAGAGACTCTTCCCGAGACCATAGACCCTGAGCTTTCAGGGATTCCCAGACCGCGCCCCAGCCCACTAGGCTGGCGTCGGTCGTGACAATGACCCACTCTGGTCTGCGGAAGCTCATTCCCTGTGACAGATTGTCCAGGGTCAGCCACCAACGGAGTGACTCTCTGGTCTTTTGATCTACTTGAATCGTCGGAGACAAGTCTGTATAATCCCCATTCCACTGTCTGAGCATGCACAGTTGTAATGGTCTTAGATGAATTCGTGCAAAAGGAACTATGTCCATTGTTGCAACCATCAATCCTATTACTTCCATGCACTGCGCTATGGAAGGACGAGGAACAGAATGAAGTACTTGACAAGAGCTTAGAAGTTTTGATTTTCTGACCTCTGTCAGAAAAATCCTCATTTCTAAGGAATCTATTATTGTTCCCAAGAAGGGAACTCTTGTTGACGGGGACAGAGAACTTTTTTCTTTGTTCACCTTCCATCCGTGAGATCTGAGAAAGGCTAGGACGATGTCCGTATGAGCCTTTGCTTTTGACAGGGACGACTCTTGAATCAGGATGTCGTCCAAGTAAGGTACTACTGCAATGCCCCTTGGTCTTAGAACCGCTAGAAGAGACCCTAGTACCTTTGTGAAAATCCTTGGAGCAGTGGCTAATCCGAATGGAAGTGCCACAAACTGGTAATGCTTGTCCAGAAAAGCGAACCTTAGGAACTGATGATGTTCCTTGTGGATAGGAATATGTAGGTACGCATCCTTTAAATCCACGGTAGTCATACATTGATTTTCCTGGATAGTAGGTAGGATCGTTCGAATAGTTTCCATTTTGAACGATGGTACCCTGAGAAATTTGTTTAGGATCTTTAGATCCAAAATTGGTCTGAATGTTCCCTCTTTTTTGGGAACTATGAACAGATTGGAATAAAAACCCATTCCTTGTTCTCTTATTGGAACTGGATGTATCACTCCCATCTTTAACAGGTCTTCTACACAATGTAAGAATGCCTGTCTCTTTATTTGGTTTGAAGATAATTGAGACCTGTGGAACCTTCCCCTTGGGGGTAGTTCCTTGAATTCCAGGAGATAACCTTGAGAAACTATTTCTAGCGCCCAAGGATCCTGAACATCTCTTGCCCAAGCCTGAGCAAAGAGAGAAAGTCTGCCCCCCACTAGATCCGGTCCCGGATCGGGGGCTATCCCTTCATGCTGTTTTGGTAGCAGTGATAGGCTTCTTGGCCTGCTTACCCTTGTTCCAGCCTTGCATTGGTTTCCAGGCTGGTTTGGGTTGTGAAGTATTACCCTCTTGCTTAGAGGATACAGAATTAGAGACCGGTCCGTTTCTGCGAAAGGGACGAAAATTAGGCTTATTTTTAGCCTTAAAAGACCTATCCTGTGGGAGGGCGTGGCCCTTTCCCCCAGTGATGTCTGAAATAATCTCTTTCAAATCAGGTCCAAATAATGTTTTACCTTTGAAAGGAATGTTAAACAATTTTGTCTTGGAAGACACATCCGCTGACCAAGACTTTAGCCAAAGCGCTCTGCGCGCCACGATAGCAAACCCTGAATTTTTCGCCGCTAATCTAGCTAATTGCAAAGCGGCATCTAAAACAAAAGAGTTAGCCAATTTAAGTGCTTGAACTCTGTCCATAACCTCCTCATACGAAGATTCTTTACTGAGCGATTTTTCTAGTTCCTCGAACCAGAAACACGCTGCCATAGTGACAGGAACAATGCATGAAATTGGTTGTAGAAGGTAACCTTGCTGTACAAAAATCTTTTTAAGCAAACCCTCTAATTTCTTATCCATAGGATCTTTGAAAGCACAACTATCTTCGATAGGAATAGTAGTGCGTTTGTTTAGAGTAGAAACCGCCCCCTCGACCTTGGGGACTGTCTGCCATAAGTCCTTTCTGGGGTCGACTATAGGAAATAATTTCTTAAATATAGGGGGGGGGAACAAAAGGTATGCCGGGCCTTTCCCACTCTTTATTTACTATGTCCGCCACCCGATTGGGTATAGGAAAAGCGTCGGGGGGCACCGGAACCTCTAGGAACTTGTCCATCTTACATAATTTCTCTGCAGTGACCAAATCGTCACAATCATCCAGAGTAGATAACACCTGCTTAAGCAGTGCGCGGAGATGTTCTAATTTAAATGTCACAACATCAGGTTCAGCTTGATGAGAAATTTTTCCTGAATCTGAAATTTCTCCATCAGACAAAACCTCCCTCATGGCCCCTTGAGATTGGTGTGAGGGTATGTCAGAACAGTTATCATCAGCGTCCTCTTGCTCTTCAGTGTTTAAAACAGAGCAATCGCGCTTTCTCTGATAAGTAGGCATTTTGGATAAAAGATTTGCTATGGAGTTATCCATTACAGCCGTTAATTGTTGCATGGTAATAAGTATTGGCGCACTAGATGTACTAGGGGCCTCCTGTGTGGGCATAACTGGTGTAGACACAGTAGGGGATGATGTAGTATCATGTTTACTCCCTTCATTTGAGGAATCATCTTGGGCAATATCATTATCTGTGGCATTACTGTCCTTACTTTGTTTGGACACTATGGCACAATTATCACATAAATTTAAATGGGGAGACACATTGGCTTTCATACATATAGAACATAGCTTATCTGATGGTACAGACATGTTAAACAGGCTTAAACTTGTCAACAAAGCACAAAAAAACGTTTTAAAATAAAACCGTTACTGTCACTTTAAATTTCAAACTGAAAACACTTTATTACTGAATATGTGAAAAAGTATGAAGGAATTGTTCAAAATTCACCAAAATTTCACCACAGTGTCTTAAAGCATTAAAAGTATTGCACACCAAATTTCAGAGCTTTAACCCTTAAATTAACGGAACCGGAGCCGTTTTTACATTTAACCCCTATACAGTCCCAGCTATATGCTTTGCTGAGACCCAACCAAGCCCAGAGGGGAATACGATACCACAAGACGCCTTCTATAAGCTTTTTCAGTGATTCTTAGCTCCTGACACATGCATCTGCATGCCTTGCTCTCCAAAAACAACTGCGCATTAATGGCGCGAAAATGAGGCTCTGTCTATAACTAGAAAGGCCCCCATCTGAAAAAGGTGTCCAACACAGTGCCTGCCGTTTTTCTAAACGTTCCCCAAGATTATAATACCAATAATTAGTTAGAATCTGCATAATATGCCTAGTAAAGCAATCGTTTTAGCCCAGAAAAATGTCTACCAGTTTTTAAGCCCTTTTTGAAGCCCTTTATTCTTTTATGTTTAACTAAGAAAATGGCTTACCGGTCCCCATGAGGGGAAATGACAGCCTTCCAGCATTACATGGTCTTGTTAGAAATATGGCTAGTCATACCTTAAGCAGAAAAGTCTGCTAACTGTTTCCCCCAACTGAAGTTACTTCATCTCAACAGTCCTGTGTGGAAACAGCAATCGATTTTAGTTACTGTCTGCTAAAATCATCTTCCTCTTACAAACAGAAATCTTCATCCTTTTCTGTTTCAGAGTAAATAGTACATACCAGCACTATTTTAAAATGACAAACACTTGATAGAAGAATAAAACTACATTTAAACACCAAAAAACTCTTAACCATCTCCGTGGAGATGTTGCCTGTGCAACGGCAAAGAGAATGACTGGGGTGGGCGGAGCCTAGGAGGGATCATGTGACCAGCTTTGCTGGGACTCTTTGCCATTTCCTGTTGGGGAAGAGAATATCCCACAAGTAAGGATGACGCCGTGGACCGGACACACCAATGTTGGAGAAACTAATTGCAAAGCCATGCATATCTGTTACTTCTTAACAAAAGGGACTCCTGAAAAACTTTTACAACCATTTTTCTTATGACTGCAGTAGTAGTTATATGTAAATTAGTTTAGTGAAAAAGTGAACCATTTTTTGTAATATGATCACATTTGGCTGCAAAACGGTGGCATAAAATATACCAGAATGGGCCTAGATCAATACTTTGGGTTGTCTACTAAAATATATATATATATATATATATATATATATATATATATATATATATATATATATATATAGTTTTGATAGGTTAATAAAAAAACAAGGCTCTATTTTTGTTTAAATGGAATGATAGCAAAATTATTCTGTATAAAGTTTTTCTCTGAATTTCCCGGTAGCGAAGGAGTTAAACCACTGCATCCTCAAGAAAGTACGAATATTCATCACAGTTCTGCATTTGCTCCTGTACACTCTATTTACTAGAGATACGTTCCTTCTGCAAACCAACAAGCCACACATTTTACATAACTCTTCATATTAAGATACTTCAGTTATTAGTAATCATTTTAGTTTGGCGACTCTACATACGCCCTTCTCCTCTAACAAGCTATAATTGCTTGCATATTTGATTTCTCAGTACTAGCAGGCATATATAAATACATGAATAGTGTTGGTTGTATTAAGCAGCTAGTTATAGATGGGTGATCACGCTCTCTCGCTGGATGGCACACACAACGTGCATGTTTTTTACAAAAGAAACAACACACGTAAATTACAAGCTAAAGTATCGTTTGATGGCTTAAGGCAGCACATTTCTGGTTGTCATTTCATCCCCAGCATATTTGTGAGCTTGTTTATATAATGATTTAGAAAAAGACGGACCACCAGCCAGCAGGCATACTTTGTACGGTGGGCAGACACCACTGGGAGATATATTTAAACCACATTTCAGTAATTCTGCCAGACAATTCTTCACTTTTTTTTCTGTTATTTAATTTTTTTGTAAGCCTCAGACTTCCTCACAGGACTTGAGAATTCTCCGGCACAGTATCATACAAATGGGTGCTGCAGCCCAATCTTACAAAATATGTATCCGGCATGGCAGTTGGTAAGAGAATTGTGCAATCTTCACCAACTTACGGAAACAACTGTGATGTGCTGCTAAAGCAGGAATGGCCAGGCTTTTATCAATATAGCAGACAGCACGTGACGCCCAGCCAGATGTGAGGAACCTTTGTTTAATATCTCCTCTTGGCTAATAAGCTGTATACAACCTCTTATGACATTTGATTTGATGCACCAAGAAAAAACTGTTCTGTGTGTGAAAAACATATAAAGCTAAATATGAATCTAAAAACTTTTGGTCTGATATTTGCACCTTACTGATGAAGCCTAAAGAAGGCTGAAACTCACGCCTGGGGTTGCCATGTCTTTCAATAAAAAAAAGTGAACTAGAAATTGTTGAAATAGGTTTCTAAGGTTCATGGTCTACACAATAACACAGGGAATACTTCATGATCTTAATATGTGTCAATTAGAGTGGAAAGAGATATTAATCCTGTATATTAAAGGGACGTGAAACCCAAATTATTTAATTCATGATTCAGACAGAGCATGGGATTTGAAACAACTTTCCAATTGGCTTCTATTATCTAATTTGTTTTGTTCTCTTGATATAATTTGTTGAATAGGATACCTAGGTAGCTTTAGGAGCTGCTGATTGGTGGCTGCACATGTATGCCTCATTTCATTGGCTCACCCAATGGGTTAACTAGCTCTCAGTAATGCATTTATGCTTTTTCAACTAAGGATAACAAGAGATTGAAACAACTTAGATAATAGAAGTAAACTAGAAAGTTCTTTAAAATTGTATGTTGTATCTGAATCATGAAAGACAAATTTTGGGTTTCATGTTCATTTAAAAATGGAACATAAGAGTCTAAATGAATCATTCATGATTCACATAGAGCATGCAGTTTTTAACAACGTTCCAATTTACATCCATTATCATATTGACTTTGTTCTCTAAGTACCCATTGTTGAAAAGCTACTTATATAAGCTCAAGAGCATGAGCATGTCTTTATCCATATATGGCAGCAGCATTTGCAATGTTATAAAGCTGTTGCTAACACCGCTGCCATTTAGTTTTTAGAAGCGTATAACTGAAAATCTTGCAGATACTGCTGACTTATAGTGCTCAAGACATGAACATGTTTCTAGACATATCTAGATATGCTCATCAACAAAAAATAGCAAGAGAAGAAAGTTAGTTTGCTAACTTTTTTCTTTTCAATTTCATGCTGAGGGCCTGATGATGGAAAGCTCTCCACTCAGGTAAGATGAACCTCCAGCACTGCAAGGTCTCTAGTCAAATTTTCAAAAGGCAGATTTTGCTTAATTTCTCCAAGGCGCGTCCCTGCATTTCTGTATGTGAAGGAGAGACAAGCCCAGTGCAAAATAGCACTGTATAACAGGACAGTTCTGCTGCATTTACACTTTATGCTTTCTATTTTATATCCCTTTACACTTTAGATTAAGCTTTATTACATTTCAACTTTGCACGTTTTATTTTGTATACAGCAGTGTATTTAGGATTATGATTTCACAAATTCTGATTATGCTTTCACAGTTTCTGTGTAACTTTAGAAAATTAGGATCTTCTTTATATATTTATGTGTATTTATTAAAAATTACATTGCACTGTGCATTTCTTATATTTAAAATAAAACTGAAAAACTGTCACTGACTTATGTTTCTGTGGCCTCTATGTACTTTGTTTCTATTTGCCTACATTCAAAGTTATTTTTTAACGTGTTACCTGTATTGTGCAGCCGTTTCCTTTTTTTTTTTAAAACTGTCAGCTTCAGTTTCCCCGAGTGCTTTATAATTTTCTGTGGGCCAGATAATCAGACATTCTCTAGTATGGAAGTCATGCAGACTTCACAGGGGCTGAACCTAGAAGTCCCAGATAAATGAGAGATGCCTTTCATAGAAAGTAATACAGTTCTCTGGGAAATACAATTTTACATAGGAGAGACAAGTTAACTGTAGAAATCATGGAACTGATATAAAGGCTCAGTTTGCATCAATTACAAATTAAACTGAAATGTTTTCACTACATTTTTTTTTCTTTTGTCTATATTTTTGTATATATATTACTTTTCTGTTAGTTAAAATAAGTGTATGGTGAATTTTGAGAAAACCATCTGCATACAGCTGGAGAGATAAATCAGTGAGACCAGCTTGTTTAAAACGCTTACATAATTTCACAAGCATTGTGAGAGAGCTTCAGGTTTTACCATGGGAACTCCCCTGCTCAGACAAGTAACTGCTCTGTCCCTCCCACTTTCTGAAACTGTCAGTTTTAGTTTACAATGGAGCAAATACAAAGTGCAATGTAATTTGTAAAAGATACACAGAAATATACAAAGCATGATGCTAAAAACCAGAAACTTTCAAAACATAATCAGAATTTGTAAAATCACTGCTGGATCTAAATGTATTAAAATATAAAAGTGAAAGTGCAAAGCTTAAATGCAATAATACTGAAAGGACCCAATGTGAAGTGTAAAGTAATATAAAATATAAAGCACAAAGTGTAAGTGAAACAAAACTATCATATCATGCAGTTATGTATTGCACTGGGCGTGTCTCTCTTTTAGATACAGAAATAAGAGAGATCTCGCACTGCTGGAGAGTTCCACCCTTTTTCTTTTGAGCATTCACTGAGTTCAGCCCCTGTGAAGTCTGAACTACAATTTCAATTTGATTTTATGTTAAATAAATAGTGTATGATTCATATACTTATAATTATAGGTGGTAAGGACAACTACTTTAAAATGTAAAAATGCCTGATATATCTAAAGAAACTTAAACTTTTGAGGGAAATATGAACTTTCTGTTCTTTATCAGCCATTATATTTTATATGACTGAACCTGAAGAATCTCCAGAAGCTCCTACATTTTCTGCTTTGTGATAAATGGGCACTGACATAAGTAAAATGTGGAGGATATTTTGTAATTCAGCCAGCTCTAAATATAATAGATTGATAAAGTTCTCTAAAAAATTCTGAATTACATTAGTTAGGATTAAATTAAACAAAACCTCAGATCATTCACTTTGAGTTTCTAAACCATATTGTATGATTATTACTGTGGTTTAATGTGTTTGTTAATCTTGTTTACACCGTTTCATTTGAATAAAGTCATGTTTGTAATTGCAATTTCCACAAATTACTTATTTTCAGGTTGAGCAGAGGCCTGAGAATGAGTCAAAATGCAACTTCAGTGGCAATCATTGGTGGAGGAATCTCAGGCCTGGTGTGCGCAGCACGGCTTTCTCAGCTGGGATTAACGAACACCATAGTCTTTGATACTGGCAAGCATGCAACAGGGGGGCGATGCAGCAGTAGATACATAAATATTTCTGGTAAACTACAGATATTTGACCACGCCGTGCAGTTCTTTACGGTGAGTGATCCACGGTTTGCTAAGATTGTGTCCTTTTTACACAACAAGAATGCCGTTAAAATTTGGTCAGGGAAGATAGTTGAACTTAAAAAAGGAAGAGCCCCGTCAGAAGTGAAGGGTTTGCAAGCTTTTATTGGAACAAGAGGTATGGTGTCCGTACCGGAGTGCCTTTCAAGTCTTGCCCGCGTGGAAATAAATAAGTGGATCTCCTCTGTACATTGGGACCCTGTTGTCAACAAGTGGAAGGTTGATGACTGTGGCTGGTTTGATTATTTGGTTATTGCCCATAACGGGAAATGTGCAGCAAGTCTCATGGCTGATTCTGGGGCTCCAGAAATCCACAATTTATTGAAAGTTAAATTCGGCCCAGTGCTGTTACCGAAGACCAGAGTTATGCAGCTATGTTCACTTTGGGTGTTGTTAGCTGCCTTTCCCAGTAAGATAAAACTTGATTATGATGGAGCATTTGTGGATCACCCTGATGTATCCTGGATTGGAAACAATACTTCCAAATATAATTCAGAAAACACAGTTGACTGCTGGACTGTGATTAGCACACAGGATTTTGGTGCAAACCATAAGGTTCCTCAAGAGCACATACCACCATCCAAAGAGAAGGAAGTCATTCATTTATTGCTTAAGGGTTTAGCAGAAGCAACTGGGTTAGACTTCAAGACCCTAAAACCTTGTTTTACCAAAGTGCAGTTATGGGGTGCAGCAAATCCGCTGAACAGGCTGCAGGGAGAGGGCTGTGCATTCAAAGCAGGTCAGAAGGTGGGTGTTTGTGGTGATTGGCTCGTTAGCCCATGTGTTGAGGGAGCAGCTATGAGCGGCCTGAATCTGGCTGAAGTTATCAGCCAACACGTGAAAGGTGAGAGGAGAGATGTTGGATTGCAAAGCTCTCTGGTTCCCTTGGAGTCGAAAACCATCGGGGCATTTCCTACAAATAAACTTTTGGTTTTTAATCCTACAAAGTGAGGCTTCAGTTTACCACACAAAAGCATTAGTATCTACCAACTCTGCAACTGGATGAGTTTAAGTCAATCTTTTCTTTAATGTTATCAACTTTTTCTCACTCAATAAATGCTCAACAATCCCACAAAACACACATGCCATATAATTATTACACAGTTCTGCTGCTTGTGTCTGCGAGACTCTTCAGCTGGTGCACTTGGTAGCAATACAACAGGAGACAATATTAGTTAAAACTAGATTTATTGATATTCAAGTATAAAAATATCATAGGCAGAACTTGTACACTGGCTAAGAATAGAGATTTAGGCCTCTATTTATCAAGGTCTGTCGGACCTGATCTGACAGTGCGGATCAGGTCCGCCAAACCTTGCTGAATACGGCGAGCAATACGCTTGAGCTGCTGGTGCAACGCCGCCCCCTGCAGACTCACGGCCAATGGGCCGCCAGCAGGGGGGTGTCAATCAACCCGATCGTACTCGATTGGATTGATTTCCGGCGATGTCTGCTCAGAGCAGGCGGACAGGTTATGGGGCAGCGGTCTTTGTGACCGCTGCTTCATAACTGCTGTTTCTGGCGAGCCTGCAGGCCCACCAGAAACACGGGGCATCAAGCTCCATTCGGAGCTTGATAAATATGCCCCAAATTATCTAACATGTTTCACGCCCACAAAATAGCACTTTCTCAAAGATTTGCAAAGGAATTCCACATTTAAAATTTAAAGAGACATTAAACACTTTGAGATAAAAAATATGAGGCACCAGCTCCTACTGAGTCTGTCATTGGCTGATGGCTGTCACATGATAAACTGGGGAATCTGAAATTTCTAAGAAAGAATGTACTGATAATTTGGATAATTCTCAGTAAGTGCTATTGTATTGTCTTTTTATTGTACATTTGTGGATCATGCAGTTAATTTATTTACTGGCCCTTTAATTAGTGTTTGATGTTTCTTTAAAGGGACAGTACACTGTAAAATAGTTTTTCCATTAATGTATTTTCAGTGACTTGTTATACTAGCTGCAGAGTATAAAATATTTGAGAAATTGCATTTTCGGGTTTATTTGTGTATCTGAAGTAGCTGTTTTTGTGCTTTGAAACCACAGCCTATTACAATGGGTTGAGCTTCAGGTAATATCAGATCTCATTTTGTTATCACTTTTATGTACACAGACTTGCTTCCTTATCTTTTATATTTGTCTGGAAAACCAAAGCTCAATACATAGAGAGAACAATGGAAAATTATCATTTTATTACTTAACTGTCATGCCCCCCACTGAGGGTGTAATCTCTTCTGCTGGCTGTGTTTACTTAGGCTTGTCAATAGCGTATACGCCAGTATCAAAACTTTCAGTATAGGTTGGGAAACCACAAGCTAAATCAGCTATTTCAAATGCTGAAATATGAGTAAAGGAGCTACTTGCAACCAATTTAATACACTCTAGCAGGTAAAAAGGATCATTGGGAATAATTTAAAGGGGAGAAAGTTTTTGGGTGAACTGTCCCTTTAATCTGTCAAAAAACTGCAACTGTAGAATCCATTGTTGATGTATATATTGTTCAGATAAAAGGTGTAACTATCAGAATTTCAAAACTCATTTATAGTTTATATATATATATATATATATATATATATATATACACACACACACACACACACACACACACACACACATATATAACACAGTCAGGATTTGCACTCACATCTCAGAGGAACAGCTGCCAGGGTTTCAGGAAAATGAATTCATACAAAGCAAGATCCGTACTCACTGGACTTGTGTAAATGTGTAGTTTATTGTGACGTTTTGGAGCCAAACTGCCTCTTCCTCAGACCAAGGGTTGGTCTGAGAAAGGGGCAGTTTGGCTCCGAAACATCACAGTAAACTACACATTTATACAAGTGCAGTGAGTGTGGATCTTGCTTTGTGTGTATGTGTGAATATCTACTGTGTATGTATATATGTGTGTATGTGTGAATATCTACTGTGTATGTATATATGTGTGTATGTGTGAATATCTACTGTGTATGTATATATGTGTGTATATATATATATATATATATATATATACAAAACACGGAAGGGGACTGCACTCTCATACCGGACTGGGTACACATCCCATGACCCTGCAACATGCTCAGCCCTGGGTGCTCACCGGCACTCACAGGAAGCTGTGCTGTCCCTAGAGTCACAGGCAGTTAACCCCAGACAAGTCTGGGTGCAAGAACCATAGGGGAAATTACAAAACAAATTAATACAACACACAGAGAAAACCCAGCACTCACTTACAAGCTCTCAGCTAAGATTTAAAAGCAAAAATGGAAAGGTTAGTTACCGCATCTGGCCAAATGGGACAAGCCCAGGTACCACGTCAAGGTCCTTTCCAATACCTGGGGCCCTAAAACAGCCACACAATGCAAGCTCTCAAATCCAAACAAACTGGGAACAAGGGAAGGGTGCACAGGCTTATGTAATCACCCTAGACATATACAAAACACGGAAGGGGACTGCACTCTCATACCGGACTGGGTACACATCCCATGACCCTGCAACATGCTCAGCCCTGGGTGCTCACCAGCACTCACAGGAAGCTGTGCTCTCCCCAGACTCACAGGCAGTTAACCCCAGACAGGTCTGAGTGCAAGAACCATAGGGAAAATTACAAAACAAATTAATACAACACACAGAGAAAGTCCAGCACTCACAAGCTCTCAGCTAAGATTTAAAAGCAAAAATGGAAAGGTTAGTTACCGCATCTGGCCATATATTAGTGAAGCACAAAGACAACTTAATGACAAGGAAGTATACCTGAAGCTGAGGGAAAATCCCATTGAGCAATATAGGAATATACTGAAAGAAATAGTCAAAGCTGCAAGGTATAATAACATTATAACACAAGTTATAGAAGAGAATCTCATTCCAGAATACCCTGTAACACCGATATACCACTACTTTCCAAAAGTCCATAAAGATCCTATAAACTCTCCAGGTCGCCCGATAATTGCAGGGATAGAATCATTGAATGAACCACTATCAGAACTCATGGATAAATACCTTCAACCACTAGTAAAGAAACTTCCTAGTTACATACAAGACACAACATCGTTGCTATTAGAGCTCAAACAAATTAAATGGAAACAAACTTATCGGTTCTTTGTAGTTGATGTTTCGTCACTTTACACTTCCATTCAACATGTCAAAGGGTTGGAAGCTGTTGAATATTTTTTAGAAAGATATAGCAATTATGAGAACAACACTAAACAATTCATATTGCGATCCATTGACTATCTTCTGACACATAATTTTTTTATGTTCAATGGGGGCTTCTATCTCCAGAGACGTGGGACTGCTATTATGCCAACCTTTTTATGGGTTGGTGGGAGCAGTCCCACGTCTATGGAGATGGGAATCCCTATCGGGACAACATTATTCTATATGCTCGCTATATAGACGACTTGTTTTTCATTATGGATTGTAGTGAACAAAAAACTGAAGAATTCTGTACCTACCTAAATGGGAACAATAGAGGTATTAGTTTCCTAGGAGAACAAAATCAGATCAATTTCTTAGATATTGTAGTATCAGCTAATATAGAAGAATGTGTTATTGAGACTGATCTCTTTAGAAAACCTAAGGCAGGGAACACCATCCTAGAATTTAATTCAAGTCACCCCCGACATACACTTCAGGGTATTTCTAAGGGTCAGTTTATCCGTGCAAAACACAATTGATCAAATCAAGATAATTATATCAAACAGGTAAATAATATGACACAGTGTCTTAAAGAAAGAGGCTACAGTGATGATATTTTGAACAGAGCTAAATAGTAGTTGACCAAATTCCCTGCTAAGTTATAAAAAAAAGAAGCAATAGAGGTACCAAACAAAAAAAACATAATTTATGTAAGAACTTACCTGATAAATTCATTTCTTTCATATTGGCAAGAGTCCATGAGCTAGTGACATATGGGATATACAATCCTACCAGGAAAGTTTCCCAAACCTCAAAATGCCTATAAATACACCCCTCACCACACCCACAATTCAGTTTAACGAATAGCCAAGCAGTGGGGTGATAAAGAAAGGAGTATAAAGCATCAAGAAAGGAAATTTGGAAATAATTGTGCTTTATACAAAAAACATAACCACCATAAAAAGGGTGGGCCTCATGGACTCTTGCCAATATGAAAGAAATGAATTTATCAGGTAAGTTCTTACATAAATTATGTTTTCTTTCATGTAATTGGCAAGAGTCCATGAGCTAGTGACATATGGGATATCAATACCCAAGATGTGGAGTCTTCCACTCAAGAGTCACTAGAGAGGGAGGGAATAAAAATAAAAACAGCCATATTCCGCTGAAAAAATTAATCCACAACCCAAAACAAAAATAAGTTTATTTCATCTTGAAAGAAAAAAACTTAAATCAAAAGCAGAAGAATCAAACTGAAACAGCTGCCTGAAGAACTTTTCTACCAAAAACTGCTTCCGAAGAAGCAAATACATCAAAACGGTAGAATTTAGTAAATGTATGCAAAGAGGACCAAGTCGCCGCTTTGCAAATCTGATCAACTGAAGCTTCATTCTTAAAAGCCCACAAAGTGGAAACTGATCTAGTAGAATTCTCTGAGGAGGGGCCTGACCCAACTCCAAATAAGCTTGTTGAATCAAAAGTTTCAACCAAGAAGCCAAGGAACTAGCAGAAGCCTTCTGACCTTTTCTAGGACCAGAAAATAAAACAAATAGACTAGAAGTCTTCCTGAAATCTTTAGTAGCTTCTACATAATATTTCAAAGCTCTTACCACATCCAAAGAATGTAAGGATCTCTCCAAAGAATTCTTAGGATTAGGACATAACGAAGGGACAACAATTTCTCTACTAATGTTGTTAGAATTCACAACCTTAGGTACAAATTGAAAAGAAGTCCGCAAAACTGCCTTATCCTGATGAAAAATCAGAAAAGGAGACTCACAAGAAAGAGCAGATAGCTCAGAAACTCTTCTAGCAGAAGAGATAGCCATAAGGAACAACACTTTCCAAGAAAGTAGTTTACTGTCCAAAGAATGCATAGGCTCAAATGGAGGAGCCTGTAACGCCTTCAGAACCAAATTAAGACTCCAAGGAGGAGAAATTGATTTAATGACAGGCTTAATACGAACTAAAGCCTGTACAAAACAGTGAATATCAGGAAGTATAGCAATCTTTCTGTGAAATAAAACAGAAAGAGCAGAGATTTGTCCTTTCAAGGAACTTGCAGACAAACCCTTATCCAAACCATCCTGAAGAAACTGTAAAATTCTAGGAATTCTAAAAGAATGCCAGGAGAATTTATGAGAAGAACACCATGAAATGTAAGTCTTCCAAATTCTATAATAAATCTTTCTAGAGACAGATTTACAAGCTTGTAACATAGTATTAATCACTGAGTCAGAGAAACCTCTATGACTCAGAACTAAGCATTCAATTTCCACACCTTCAAATTTAATGATTTGAGATCCTGATGGAAAAATGGACCTTGAGATAGTAGGTCCCGCCGTAACGGAAGTGGCCAAGGCGGGCAACTGGACATCCGCACCAGATCCGCATACCAAAACCTGTGTGGCCATGCTGGAGCCACCAGCAACACAAAAGACTGTTCCATGATGATTTTGGAGATCACTCTTGGAAGGAGAACTAGAGGCGGGAAGATGTAAGCAGGATGATAACACCAAGGAAGTGTCAGTGCATCCACTGCTTCCGCCTGAACACCCCTGGACCTGGACAGGTATCTGGGAAGTTTCTTGTTTAGATGAGAGGCCATGAGATCTATCTCTGGAAGACCCCACATCTGAACAATCTGAAAAAACACATCTGGATGGAGAGACCACTCCCCTGGATGTAAAGTCTGGCGGCTGAGATAATCTGCCTCCCAATTGTCTACACCTGGGATATGTACCGCAGAGATTAGACAGGAGCTGGATTCCGCCCAAGCAAGTATCCGAGATACTTCTTTCATAGCTTGGGGACTGTGAGTCCCACCCTGATGATTGACATAAGCCACAGTTGTGATATTGTCTGACTGAAAACAAATGAACGGTTCTCTCTTTAGCAGAGGCCAAAACTGAAGAGCCCTGAGAATTGCATGGAGTTCTAAAATATTTATTGGCAATCTCGCCTCTTGAGATTTCCAAACCCCTTGTGCTGTCAGAGATCCCCAAACAGCTCCCCAACCTGAAAGACTCGCATCTGTTGAGATCACAGTCCAGGTTGGCCGAACAAAAGAAGCCCCTTGAACCAAACGATGGTGATCTATCCACCATGTCAGAGAGTGTCGTACATTGGGATTCAAGGATATTAATTGTGATATATTTGTATAATCCCTGCACCATTGATTCAGCATGCAAAGTTGTAGAGGTCTCATGTGAAAACGAGCAAAGGGGATCGCGTCCGATGCTGCAGTCATGAGACCTAAAACTTCCATGCACATAGCCACTGAAGGGAATGACTGAGACTGAAGGTGCCGGCATGCAGCAACCAATTTTAAACGTCTCTTGTCTGTTAGAGACAGAGTCATGGACACTGAATCTATCTGGAAACCTAAAAAGATGACCCTTGTCTGAGGAATCAAGAAACTTTTTGGTAAATTGATCCTCCAACCATGTTTCCGAAGAAACAACAATAGTTGATTCGTGTGAGATTCTGCAGTATGTAAAGACTGAGCTAGTACCAAGATATTGTCCAAATAAGGAAACACCACAATACCCTGTTCTCTGATTACAGATAGTAGGGCACCCAGAACCTTTGAAAAGATTCTTGGAGCTGTTGCTAGGCCAAATGGAAGAGCAACAAATTGGTAATGCTTGTCTAGAAAAGAGAATCTCAGAAACTGATAGTGTTCTGGATGAATCGGAATATGAAGGTATGCATCCTGCAAGTCTATTGTGGACATATAATGTCCTTGCTGAACAAAAGGCAGAATAGTCCTTATAGTCACCATCTTGAAAGTTGGTACTCTTACATAACGATTCAAAATTTTCAGATCCAGAACTGGTCTGAACAAATTTTCTTTCTTTGGTACAATGAATAGGTTTGAATAAAACCCCAAACCTTGTTCCTGAGGAGGAACTGGCATGATTACCCCTGAAGACTCCAGGTTTGAAACACACTTCAGAAAAGCCTGAGCTTTTACTGGATTTACAGGGATGCGTGAGAGAAAAAATCTTCTCACAGGAGGTCTTACTTTGAATCCTATTCGATACACTTGAGAGACAATGCTCTGAATCCAATGATTTTGGACAGATTTTATCCAAAAATCCTTGAAAAACCTTAATCTGCCCCCTACCAGCTGAGCTGGAATGAGGGCCACACCTTCATGCGGACTTAGGGGCAGACTTTGGTTTCCTAAATGGCTTGGATTTATTCCAGTTTGAGGAAGGCTTCCAACTGGAAGCAGATTCCTTGGGAGGAGGATTTAATTTTTGTTCCTTATTCTGACGAAAGGAACGAAAACGGTTAGAAGCCTAAGATTTACCCTTAGGTTTTTTATCCTGAGGCAAAAAAACTCCTTTTCCTCCAGTGATAGTTGAAATAATAGAATCCAACTGAGAACCAAATAAATTATTACCTTGGAAAGAAAGAGATAGTAATCTAGATTTAGATATCATATCAGCATTCCAAGATTTAAGCCACAAAGCTCTTCTAGCTAATACAGCTAAAGACATGGATCTAACATCAATTTTGATAATATCAAAAATGGCATCACAAATAAAATGATTAGCATGTTGCAGTAAGCGAACAATGCTAGATATGTCAAAATCCAATTCATGTTGCGCTAAATTTTCCAACCAGAAAGTTGATGCAGCCGCAACATCACCCAAAGAAATAGCAGGTCTGAGAAGATGACCTGAATATAAATAGGCCTTCCTTAGATAAGATTCAAGCTTCCTATCTAAAGGATCCTTAAAGGAAGTGCTATCTTCCATAGGAATAGTGGTACGTTTAGCAAGAGTAGAAATAGCCCCATCAACTTTGGGGATCTTTTCCCAAAACTCTAGATTTTGCTGGTAAAGGATACAATCTCTTAAACCTTGAAGAAGGAATAAAGGAAGTACCTGGCTTATTCCATTCCCTAGAAAACATATCAGAAATAGCCTCAGGAATGGGAAAAACACCTGGGGAAACCACAGGAGGTTTAAAAACAGCATTTAAACGTTTATTAGACTGAACATCAATAGGACTGGTTACCTCAATATCCAAAGTAATTAACACTTCTTTTAATAAAGAACGCATATACTCTATTTTAAATAAATAAGTAGATTTGTCAGTGTCAATGTCTGAGGAAGGATCTTCTGTATCAGATAGATCCTCATCAGAAGAGGATACATTATTATGTTGTTGGTCATTTGAAATTTCATCAGCTAAATGAGAAGTTTTAAAAGACCTTTTACGTTTATTAGAAGGTGGAAATGCAGACAAAGCCTTCATAATAGAATCAGAAACAAATTCTTTAAAATTTACAGGTATATCATGCACATTAGAAGTTGAAGGAACTGCAACTGGCAATGTACTATTACTGATAGAAACACTATCTGCATGTAAAAGTTTATCATGACAACTATTACAAATGACATTCGGTGGAATAATTTCTACAATTTTACAACAAATGCACTTAGCTTTGGTAGAACCGATGTCAGGCAGCAATGTTCCAGCAGAAACTTCAGAGGCAGGATCAGATTGGGACATCTTGCTCAATGTAAGAGAAAAAACAACATATAAAGCAAAATTATCTATTTCCTTAAATGACAGTTTCAGGAATGGGAAAAAATGCAAAAGCATAGGCCTCTTGATAGAAAAGAAAGCAGGAGGCAAACAACAATGGGGTATTGAAATAATGAAAAAAATTTGACACACTTGCGTCACTAATGACGCCGCCGTGTGAAAGGTCTCGGCGTCACGTATGACGCCGGAAATGACGAAGTTGCGTCAAAAACGTATTTTTTCGTGCCAAAAAAGTTCGCGCCAAAAATGACGCAATAAAGTCTAACATTTGACGCACCCGCGGGCCTAACACCCGCAATTGCAAAAAGTAGTCAAACTGAAAAAAGACTAAACCCCAGGTAAGAAATAATTTTCTTAAAGTGTTTATATTCCCAAATATGAAACTGACAGTCTGCAGAAGGAAATACATGAACCTGACTCATGGCAAATATAAGTACAATACATATATTTAGAACTTTATATAATTTGCATAAAGTTCCAAACCATAGCTGTGAGTGTCTTAAGTAATGAAAACATACTTACCAAAAGACACCCATCCACATATAGCAGATAGCCAAACCAGTACTAAAACAGTTATTAGTAGAGGTAATGGTAAATTGAGAGTATATCGTCGATCTGAAAAGGGAGGTAGGAGATGAATCTCTACGACCGATAACAGAGAACCCATGAAAAAGACCCCTGTTAGAGAAATCATCGTATTCAATAGGTGATATTCCCTTCACGTCCCTCTGACATTGGCTGTACTCTGAGAGGAATCGGGCTTCAACAATGCTGAGAAGCGCATATCAATGTAGAAATCTTAGCACCAACTTACTTCACCACCTCCATAGGAGGCAAAGTTTGTAAAACTGAATTGTGGGTGTGGTGAGGGGTGTATTTATAGGCATTTTGAGGTTTGGGAAACTTTGCCCTCCTGGTAGGATTGTATATCCCATATGTCACTAGCTCATGGACTCTTGCCAATTACATGAAAGAAACAGAAATTTATCCCAACATATAGTACACAATATGGGCAGGTATGCAATATAATTAGGGAGAGTATCCCCACTTTGAGCATAGATCCTATATTGAAGAAAATCATACAGGATGGATGTGAGTTTATCCCCCAAAAGGGAAAAACAATAGGTAACCTTGTATCCCCCTCAGATCTCCCAAGGGAGACCAAGACTTGTTGGTTAAGTGTAGGAAAAACATATACAAAACATGTGATTATGTAGTTGAGGGTAATACTTGCAGTTCCATTACTACTAAACAAACGCATGAGATAAAATTCCATATAAACTGCAATACAACACATGTAATATATCTCCGTACCTGCAAGGGCTGTTTGAAACAGTACATAGGGAGAACTAAGAGGGCCCTTTATGACAGGGTCCTACAACACCTCAGATCTATTGAGGATGAGGATTCTACCACTCCGATAGCAAAATATTTTAGGGAATTTCATAATTCCAATTCTAATCTTTTGCAAGTACAGGGAATCGATCATGTGCCCACTTGGAGAAGGTGTGTGTGTGTGTGTGTGGGGGGGGGGGGCAATAGAGAGCACAATTTAAACCTTAGGGAGGTCTTTTGGATTTTCACTCTCAAAACATCTATCCCAGATGGCTTAACTTTTAGGAGGGATATTGACCTATGTGTAAGAACTTCCTAGCAATGACATAACTTGCATTGTGGATAGTATCCTTACAATGAAACCTATCAGGAATAATGGAGCATAACTATATAGTGCAGCAATAGGACAATGGATTATAAATTATCTCCTTAATATTGCATTGATATTGCAATTCAGTTATATATATATATATGATAAAATAGAGGGAATATATATATTTGATATGGTGTAACTTTAAGTAATGTGGAATAATGGAATAATGAATTAGAAATTATCCTTTTGATTAACTTTATAGTGTAGCAATGATATTATGAATTACTGATTCCCCATATTGATTAAATTTATTGTGCAGTAATATTATAACCCAGATACATGTATATAAATTTGAGGGTATACATACATTTGATATATTTGATATGCTGTACCTTTAATTTTGAAAAAGTGGTGTATAAAAGGCTGGAAATAGCCGGTGCTCCTCCATGCAGTGAACAAGTACTGTGTGCACGAAACATGTCTGCTGAGGAGCACGGCTATACATTGTATACTCTTATAACTAATCGTCATGATTTTAACGACGTTTGGAATTAAAAAGTCTTTTTAGAATTTTACCTACTTGTCTATGACTGGTGCTTTGGATAACTGTGTACATTTATATATATATATGTGTGTGCATTGGAGCCCTTTGCAGTCAAGTAGCTGAAGACATGAAAAATCTTATTTATGCAATATTTACATTTAATGAAGTGCTCAATGGTGTAATTACTGTAAATCCTTCACATTTCAATGTTCTTCACATTGAGGGATTCTATAATATTCCTTTATGTATCTGTATATCTATACCTATATATAATCATGTGTGTGTGTGTATATGTATGTGTATATATATATATATATATATATATATATATATTACAAAAAAAACATATATATATATATTTAAGAATAAATAGAACATATTCTGCTACGTGAAGGACATTGGAATGTGAAATATTCATATTTTATGTCGGGTTAGCGCACTTGGTTAAACAAGATCGGGTTTGCACACAAGTATGGGTGCTGTTTCTCCCTCCACACACACTTTTCACGCTCCATTGAAGTCTATGGGGGAATATGTTCCACTTTTTGCATGCGTTGGGTTAGCCCTCATGTGCAAACTTTTCACTTTCAACTCGTAATACAAGCTTAAACAAGCCTCCGTCTAGCAAAGTCAACGAGTGTGCGGAACGCTAATTTGCACTCCACTTGTAATCTAGTCCTAAATAAGGATTATAACAAAGCATGCAAAAGAGTGATCAGATTAGCCAAAATTGAAAATGAAAGCGTTATTGCAAATGATTCTAAGACAAACGAAAAACTTTTTTTTTAAGTATATAAATGGCAATCTAAGATGAAAAATATATGCACATTAAAATGTGAGAAGGGCAGCATGATTAACAGTGACCAGGGAAAGGCTGAGGTGCTAATCCATTTCTTTTCTTCAGTATACAAAAGAGAGGAACCAATTGGAGATACATTGAAACAAACTAGAACATATGAGCCCATACAAATAACTGGGTTATCACTATATGACATCGGGAAAGAACTGGATATTATCAAGGTAAATAAAGTTTCAGGTCCAGATGGAAATAACCCAAGGGTTCTAAGGGAACGTAGTACTGTCATAGCCAAACCTCTAATCTTAATTTTTCAGGACTCATTATCCTCAGATATAGTACCCCAGGACTGGCTTAAAGGGACACTCAATCAAAATTAAACTTTCATTATGCAGATAGAGCATGCCATTTTAAACAACTTTCCAATTTACTTCCATTAACAAAATGTGCACAGTCTTTTTATATTTAAACTTTTTGAGTGGCCAGCTCCTACTGAGCACGTGCAAGAATAAGTGTGTATGCATTTGTGAATGGCTGATGGCTGTCACATGGTACATGTATGCATTTGTGATTGGCTGATGGCTGTCACATGGTACAGAGGGAGTGGAAACAGACATAATTTTTAAAAATGTCAGAAAAAAAATCTACTCATTTGAAGTTCAGACTAAGTGCTATTGCATTGTCTTGTTATCTTACATTTGTTGATTATGCAAATGTACTGTGTTGACTGGTCCTTTAAAGCTGATGTGTTGCCACTTTTTAAAAAAGGAAGCAGAGCTGATTCAGGAAGCTATAGACCAGTAAGCAGTAGTTGGTAAGATACTGGAAATGATTATAAGGGATGGTATTCAAGAGTATATTCCAGAAAACAAGATTATGAGTTCAAATCAGCATGGTTTTATGAGTAATAGATAATGTCAAACAAATCTAATTAGATTATACTAGGAGGTAAGCAAAAATCTAGATAAAGGTGAATTGGATTATGCGATTTACTTGGATTTTGCTAAGGCTTTTGATACAGTGCCACATGGCAGATTACTGTACAAAATGAAGGGACTGGGAATATCTGAAAATGTTAGCTCATGGATAAATAGCTGGATAAAAGACAGGGAAAAATGTGTTGTAGTAAATGGATCATACTCAGATTGGACAAAAGTAATTAGTTGAGTCTCCCAAGTATTGCTGCTGGGTCCTGTTCTTTTTAATATTTTTAGAAATAACTTGGAAGAAGGAATAAATAGCAACATCTCTATTTTTGCAGACGATGCAGGTGATTAGCTTAGTGCTGTAATTGCTTTATAAGGGGATTTATAAAAATTATAGGAATGGGCTGGTAAATGGCAAATGAGATTTATCATTTAATAATGGTAAATGTAAGGTTTAATATTTTGGACAAACATATGCAAGCTACCTATTATTTAAATAGGAGTAGACTTTGCAAAACAGAGGAGGAAAGGGATTTAGGAGTACTTATATATTACAAGCTAAAACTTAGTGTGCAAGGCAGCAGCTTCCAATGCTAATAAGATATTAGCATGTATTAAAAGAGGCAAAGATGCAAAGGAAGAGAGCATAATTCTATGGATGTATAAATCCATGATAAGACCTCACCTTGAGTATGGAGTGCAGTTCTGAGGACTAATTTTAAAAAGGTACATTGCAGAATTAGAAAACAAATCAGAGAAGGACCACAAAACTGGGATATGGAGGATTTAAACTATGAAGTGAGGTTAGCTAAATTGGGTCTTGAGAGGTGATAATACTTTTTATAAATATATTTAAGGCCCATATACTGAGTGGTTAGAAGCTCTGTTTATTCCAAGGCAGTTGTTTGTGACAATAGATCAAAATTCAAGGCTGGAGGAAAGGAGATTAAATCTCCAGCAACATAAATGTTTTTTCACGGTTAGAGCAATCACATTGCAGAATATCTTTCCTAAGGAGTTAGTGGATACCAATACCTTAGATGCATTTATAAATGGTTTAGATACATTTGTGGCTAAAAACAGGATTCAGGGATATGATTGCTTGTGTTAAATGGGTCAGCTTTCTAATCTGTTAATGTAAGTTCAATTGTAAGTTTCTTTGATGTAAATCAGGTAGTCTCTTTATAGGTTGGAACTTGATGGACTTCTGTCTTCTTTTAACCTCATCTACTGTGTAATTAAAAAATGCCTCCGGTGCGCATAAGGCAGAAATAAGTAACATGTAATATGGGTAGATTTTGTGTTTCAGTTATAAAATGCTCTTACACATTATATCTTGTTAAAGGTGTATGGAACTTTCAGTAGGCATCTGGTTAAAGGTGTATAGAACTTTCAGTAGGCATCTGGTTAAAGGTGTATAGAACTTTCAGTAGGCAACTGGTTAAAGGACCAGTCAACACATTAGATTTGCATAATCAACAAATGCAAGATAACAAGACAATGTAATAGCACTTAGTCTGAACTTCAAATGAGTAGTAGATTATTTTATAACAAATTTCAAAGTTATGTATATTTCCACTCCCCTTGTACCATGTGATAGCAATCAGCCAATCACAAATGCATATACGTATAGTCTGTGAATTCTTGCACATGCTCAGTAGGATCTGGTGACTCAAAAATAGTAAATATAAGACTGTGCACATTTTTTTTTAATGGAAGTAAATTGGAAAGTTGTTTAAAATGACATGCTGTATCTGAATCATGAAAATTTAATTTAACCTGAGTGTATAGAACTTTCAATAGGCATCTGGTTAAAGGTGTATGGAACCTTCAGTAGCCATCTGGTTAAAGGTATATAGAACTTTCAGTAGGCATCTGGTTAAAGGTGTATAGAACTTTCAGTAGGCATCTGGTTAAAGGTGTATGGAACCTTCAGTAGCCATCTGGTTAAAGGTGTATGGATCCTTCAGTAGCCATCTTGTTATAGGTGTATGGAACCTTCAGTAGCCATCTGGGTAAAGGTGTATGGATCCTTCAGTAGCCATCTGGTTAAAGGTGTATGGAACCTACAGTAGCCATCTTGTTACAGGTGTATGGATCCTTCAGTAGCCATCTTGTTATAGGTGTATGGAACCTTCAGTAGCCATCTGGTTTAAGGGATATGAAACAAAAAATGTAGGTTAAGTCAAAGTAAACATATAAAGAAACAAATTGTTTAAAAACAGCAAACAACTTACTTGTTTTCTTGCAAAATAAGCACTCAGTGTAGCCCCTTCCTGCAGATAGATAAGGGAGCAGACATGCTGAGAACTCAAGTTGCATTCTGGCTCTTCTGAGCATGGGCAGAAGCTGATTTCCTGTTTCTCTAGTTTTCTTTTAATAGCAAACCTGCTCATATTTTTTTAGAAAATGTAAGACATCAAGCTAGATTTGCCTTCTCTTAAAGACCCCCCCCCCCGCTCTTTTGTAGAGCTGTGACAGGAAGTAATGGGCACTGCACCAATTACGTTTAACAAATAATTAAAGGCAAAATCCATTTAAAATGAAGAATTATACATATTGCAATTATTTTTTATTAAGCATGAAACACAGCTTAGTTTTTTTTTATTACAACAATGAAACAGAACTGTTTATATCCCTTTAATCTGTCTGTCTTTCTAGCATCTATCTTCCTGTCTGTCTTTTTATCTATCATCTCAGTGTTTATTGCCAGAAAAATGTTTTGATTTCTTTTAAAAAATCAGAAAAAAATGAACTTTTGGGGTTGAAGGAAATGTTTTTATTTTTTTAAGATGATAACTGATAAAATGAGTTATCATATGTCACCTGATGCTTCGGGTGGGTATCTAAAAGCATCAATAAAACCAAAGAAGGTGCCTCATGTGCGTATCAATCAAATGTCGTATACCACAAGCACGACTGGTAAATCAGGGTACTCACATCTCAATCACGATTTACTCTAGAATGATTACCGTTAACTGTTTCACGAACCATAAAAGTTGCATAATACATCAAAAATACATTAAAAAGTACAGTTACACTCATACTAACATCATCTAAGAAAAATTATTAAAAAAAATATTGCACAAAAAAGTTATAAATATGCTATTTGAAGAACATTGGAACGTGAAACATTCTTCATGTTGGGTTAGCGCAAATGAGAATATGCGATCAGGTTTAGGCAAGAGTGTTTTTTTCTCTCCATTGATTTCTATGGGGGAATAGGTGAACTCACACGCGATATTCTAACTTCAGCTTTTTGCGTTTGTCGGGTTCGCGCGAGAGCGAAAACTGTTTACTTTCAACGCGTAATATGAGTTCAACCCGACAAGCCCAAAAAGCTTACTTCTAGTGCAATTAACGCTCAAGCTGAAACGTTAATTTACGCTCCACTGGTAATCTGGTCCGTAGTTGGTATTAAAACAACTATAATCCGCCCTAGATTATAGTTGTTAAACCAAGCAGTCATAAGATATCATTTTTAGTACATATACTATTATTTATCAAGAAAGACAAAGTCCATAGAACCCACAAAAGTCATAGCGAAGCTCTTTCTGGACCCCTCTATGAGCAAAACTTTGCAAATTTCTATAGCAATACTTTGCAAATCTGTCAGCCAAAAAGGATAAATTTGCTGACTATCAGGTGTGACATATTTTAAATACTTTTCCAGACTAAATCTTTACTTTGAGAAAACTTAAATATAATATTCATAAAACATTCTTCAATATGCCTGTTTTTTTAATACATTATACAGCCCAATGTAGTAATAAAATGATGTTTTTACAAAGTCTGAGTGCTTTTAGCCTAGGAAACACCCTATTGGATCTCACAGTGCTATTTGCTTATGGGTCATTTGGGTCCCCGAAGGTCTCATTTTATTGCTCGCAAAATAATTTAACATATTTTTAGAAAAGGGAACAGAATGTTTTTTCAAGCCTTATTGCAAAGAACAAGGTAAATACAGATTTAAAAAAGTTATAAAACATAAGTAAACTGGAGACAATATTAAACTGATGGTGTTAAAGGAACTTGAAAAGCCAACAAGCACTTTTAGAAAGAAACGTAATGTCTGTACTGGCATTGAAAGGGTTATGAGAAATCCCTGCAGGTGGACAGCCGCTCCTCCCACACAGAAATTCCTCTAAAGTGCCCATTAACTTAAGTCTGTTCTCAGACCTTCTAGAGAGAAGTGCAGGAAATGAGCCAGGAAGTGTGTCTCAGTTCTCCAGGAAGTAGATGTCAAATGTTCACAGACCCTGGAAATCTGAACTCCTTTTCCTGCTATGTGCTTGGAATATTTGTTGCTTCTTGGAGTAATTTGGATGACCTCTCGAATGGTTTAATGTTTGACCTTTTTAGAGTCACAATGGCATTAGTCCAGTCCCATGCTTGTTAACAACAATATCCAAAATCCTTAAAGGTTTAGGGTCTGCCCAGCCAAGGATGTATTGTTTTCATGCAAAAGAAAAAATGCAATCTAATCTGAAAAGATTTCTATGTCATCACCTGCTCCTTAAGATTTCAAATACATAGACAATAAAAAAAAATGTAATAAAAAAAATAATATATATATACAAAATTATATATATGTTGAGGGTAAAATCAGAAATTGGGTAATCCTAGCATTACCCGGTAAAGCTGACATTACCCAAGCTACTGTGGGTAAAGCTTGATGTAACATAAGTCTTCTCAGAGTGCATCGAGTCACTGCATCAAACATATATATACGATGCACTGTAATTCACACATTTTCACTATCTTTTTTGCCTCTGCCTGGGGGGGGGGGGTTCAAGTGAATGCCAGAGGATCAGCGGGGCAGCTTCCTTCAACTTCCTAGGCAGAGGCAAAAAAATAGTGTAGATGGGGGAATTACATTACTTGGAGCTTTATCCAGAGCCGCTTGGGTAATGTCAGCTTTACCCGGGTAATCCTAGTATCACCCGGATTTTGGACTTTACCCATAACATATATACAGTATGTATACAAATTCGAGCTATCCTATAAGCAACCGCTATAAATCTTAGGGCATTAACTACGTTCAGGTCTTGGAGAGATTTTTTTTTCTCATTGTACAATAGTTTAAAATCTCACTGAGTATAGGTTGTTGGTTTTGATTCACAAAAATAAAGAGCTTTCCGGTGACACAAATCTTAAAGGGACACTGAACACAAATTTTTTCTTTCGTGATTCAGAAAGAGCATGCAATTTTAAGCAACTTTCTAATCTACTCCTATTATCAATTTTTCTTTGTTCTCTTGCTTTTTTTATTTGCATCTAAATTATTTTTTTGGTTCAGCTCTTGTTTATTGGTCGGTTAAATCAATCCACCAATCAGCAAGAACAACCCAGGTTGTTCACCAAAAATGGTCCGGCATCTAAATTTACATTCTTGCTTTTCAAATAAAGATACCAAGAGAATGAAGAAAATTTGATAATAGGAGTAAATTAGAAAGTTGCTTAAAATTGCATGCTCTATCTGAATAACAAAAGAAAAAATTTGGGTTCAGTGTCCCTTTAAGTTTAAACATAGGAATCTAAATTTCTAGATTGCAAGTTCCCACTGGAATATGGCTCCCAGTTCCTTCTGTATTTCATTAATAAATTGTGTCTTCTCTTATAAATATCGTATCATCATTGTACTCATCATTTGTACTCATGGACAGCACTGCAGAATTTGTTACCACCTTATAAATAAAGTATAATAATAAAAAAAAAACTAATATTTACATTTCTATAGTTTTAAAGAAATTTGTCACAAGACTTTAAATTTTTCTCAAAGGAGAATTCCTTAAATTAGTGAATTTAAGGAATTCTCCTTTGGTTTAGAAAGAGTGCAATATTAAAATACTTTTCAGGGGGGATTTCCAGGCGGCGGCCATCTTTGTGGTCGCGCTGAGCTTCAGCTCCTGAGCTACTCACCACTTTCTATTAAATTTACCCTGAAAAGATTGGCGGCAGGCCATCCAAACTGGTAGAGCAGCTGGACTGAAGGCACTCTGACACAAACAACAGGGGTTTATGGACGAAAGTGTGGCTCCCCAGCCCTCAGTGCCGGACTTTTTATTTGGAGGCCTTCCCCTGCATCTGAAGCCTCCTCTGTCCTCGCAATCGCCACGCCATTACCGGGTGGCCAGTGCCCTTCATGGCAAACTATCCTACAGATCAGCCTATGCTGAGTCAATAAGAGAAAGCTTTAAGCACTCCGAATTATAATGGACCGCAGAGAAGCATCAATTGCCGTTCTTGCCAAACTACTAGACGACCAACTTCTGAGCATCTCAGCCCACCTGGCACTAGTATATGGCAGTATTTGCACCCCTAAGACTGCAACAAGCTCCCCAAAAAGGCTGAAAACCGCCACTTCTGCAGAGGAGGACATTACTTGGGAAGAACATATCTCACAAGAAGGGACAGCTGTTGTCCATCTTAACTCCGAGCTCGGAAGTGAACGGAGAGCCGCCCCAGACAGTGTAGGTCAGAGCGGATACTCTGAGAGAAGAGAACTCTCAGTTGACCCCATATCCAAGAGCTTCTTGCTCTCGCTGAGTGCACAGCGGCTGTCAGCACAGGAGGAGAGGGGGCGCTACTTACCAGCCAGCTATACTCACGCTGGTTGCAGTGCGACATGCGGTATCGAGCTGCCTGATGTTACAGATGGGGATCTCGAAGCAAGGAATATATTGTGTCCCGGTACAGGAGCAGCAGCAGTAGTACTCCCTCAAGGTGTAAAGGGAGTCACGCTCCACCAGAAATGGTTGTGTCTTCCAGATTGAGGCCCTAAGCAGTTTAAGAACACGGAGGCCAGTCAGCTGCCGCAAGTTGTACACGCAGCTCCACACAACGTCTCACAAGTTCCTACCTTTGTTACCAACTCTCACGCATACCGGGCTGTGAATGCGCCTTACTTTACCCCCTGTGTTCCCCAGTCTGGAATAGGTTAGTGAGAGGAGACCTCATGCGCCCATGCCAGGAGCTAAGATACTGACCTGGACTTTTCCTAGTGTGCCGCAGATGTCCATGGTTCTACCCGGGGACTTTGTCATAATGGTGGGAACTCATCATCCTGTTATATACTAGACGGTCCGTAAGTGGGTATAACTATGGGAAGATCTCCACCGGGTCTAATGATTGTTCATTTGTAACATAAATAATCTAATAACCTATTGGTTTGCCATAATGCCCCTTCTCTCTGGGACTTTTACATTGTGAGCCACCCTATGTTTGGTCCAGTGAGGAGTTCTATCTTGCAGGATGGTTGCCAAGCCTGAAGCCCCATAAACATGGATATTCTAACACGCATAGACTCCCAAACATACTAAGCGTCAATCAATTAAATGATGACGGCTCCAAAGCCTGATGTCTAAGCCAGTATAATGTGCATTATGTAAGATGTCCCCTCTGATTTTACCACATAACGTTAAGCTGCTGATAACTGAGGACTAGCACTGTATATCACCCTTAATCTGCATATTATATTCATTGACCTGTATCAGTTTTTTTTTTATATAAATAGGAGTCAGTTCATGCATACCTTATGGTGACTTATGTTATGGTGACTTATGTAGTGGCGTGGGAGTATGGTATTGCGGCTCCACCATCATGTATCAAAGATGAAGTGTGCCCTATGATACTATTTACCTGCCCTATATGCATATACTTACCAATTTTATTCTCCCCCCAGCCAACAGTTGGAGGCAGTCATTATACTTTCATTCCTATAGTATTAAGTTTCAATGTTCACTATAATAATATTCAAAGTTAACTATATATACACAACTTCCATATGGTTAATATAAAAACTGAGGTTCAACCAAAGTAACCCATGAGTGGTTACCTATTTATCATAATACTCTCCTTTTTGGATATGTTGTCATTTGAGGTCCAAAAGTGGCCTCCTGGTTGTCATGGAGGGTTTACAACACATAAGGCACATCAATATTAAGTTGATTATTTCACGCAATACCCTTAGCTTTAACTCTGTATTACTAGTATTAGTGAGCTTATATTACACATCTACCTGTTTGAAATGGAGGATTTTAAGCTCTAACACTGTCATGTAACTGTATTTTATACGTATATATATATATATATATATATATATATATATATATATATATATATATATATATATATATATGTTGTATTTGTGCTTTGCCTTTACCTCAATAAAAAAAAATAAAAAATAATAAAAAAAAAAATACTTTTCAATTTACTTCTAATATCAAAATAACTGATTTCTTGGTATCCTTTGTTGAAAAGCATACCTAGGTAGGCACAGCAGCGGCAATTTACTACTGGGAGCTAGTTGCTGATTGGTGGCTGCACACAAATGCTCCAACACATCTTAAAGAGAAATGGCTTCAAAAATATTTCTTCCGATGTAGGTTTGTTTATGTGAATATTTATAGGAATGCTCACTGGTTTACATTACAGTCAGTTTAATAAAGAACAAAAGCATTCAAGGCATCCCCAACACACACCTAATTTGGCAGGAACTGAGCGATTGTCATGAAATCCTTTGCATTGACGTTAATAGAAATGAGTTCACTAGCTATGGCTATGACTCTCGGTGTGCAATGCCGCTGGAATGTGAGTGACTTCACACTACTCAGCTTCAGTCCAGTTATCTCCATTGTCTCTGTATAACTTACTCTATCTCAGGAAGGACTTTCAGATGAATGCAAAACAACACAAATGAGCAATTCTGCCAACCTACCTCTGACCCTGTAAGGCAGATACTGTACCAGCAGTTTTATTTCATTTTTAGAGGAATGGCAAACCTGCTGTGATCAGCCTGTGGGTCAGTCTATATTAGAAAATGTATTAAAGTTCTCTGGCAGCCAAAGGGTTAAGATGTATTGGAATAGATCAGTGGACGTGATCAGGTTGGCATATATATATATAGATAGATATATAGATAGATATAAAATATGTGTGTGTATATACTGTATATATAGATATAGATAGATATAAAATGTATATAGATAGATATAAAATGTATATGTATATATAGATATGTATATATATATATAGATATAGATAGATATAAAATGTATATAGATAGATATAAAATGTATATATAGATAGATATATAGATAGATATAAAATGGATAGATATAAAATGTATATATAGATAGATATATAGATAGATATAAAATGGATAGATAGATATAAAATGTATATATAGATAGATATATAGGGGCCTAATTATCACTGTGCGAGCGGACATTTATCATTGCACCAGCAGATCTGGTGAACTGCTGATGCAATACCGCCCCCCCTGCAGATTCGCGGCCAATCGGCCGCTGGCAGGGGGTGTCAATCAACCCGATCATATTAGAAACACAGGGCATGAAGCTCCGTACGGAGCTTGATAAATAAGCCCCATAGATAGATATAAAATGTATGTATATATATATAATTTTGCTTCCAAATAAAAATGTTAAATACGTTAAATAATAAACTTGGAGCACAGTTGTATCTATCTCAGATGTATGTGTTTGCTGTACCTATGGGCATCTGGGGGGGGGGGGGATATCCCACCAATGTCTAGAATCTGACCTAGGGATTGGCAGACCCTGTGCAAACAAGTAGGGTATATGACTGCTTCAGTCACATGAAGGGCCCTCTAGACAGCATATGGCTGATTTGAACACTTGAATTTCTTAACCTATTATAAACCAGAGTAATTGTAATAAAATAGTAGCCTTCTGGACCTGTGTATGTTTCTCTACAAGAATGAAATCCACACACGTATGAACCCTCTGAGGCTTCTCTTTCTAATGAGGGATAACAGGATCCTTTAGCTGTCATATGGTTGTGAATAACATCATGATCTACTTCACCAACTTCAGAGAAATAAAATAAATTGGTCATAAAGACATTGCATCACAGTCTCTGTATAGCATAAACCAAAACACAGGTGAGAGCTCACATATTAAAGTGAAGGTCAATTTTGACAAATTAGTGCCCGGTTTTTAATAATCCTATTAAAAACAAGGGCACTTTAATTCATCAAAATTGACATTTCAAGCGTTTTCTTCAAAAACGTACATTTTAATCCTGAGAGCCGCTGCAGTGCTTCCTCCGCCCATCACAAGTCCTCTTCATCCAATCACGGTGTTCCCTCAGGCCATGATCCCCCGGGGGAACGCCGTGATTAGAGGAAGCCAGGTTTATCATTTCTGACTTAAGCAGAGGCTTCCAAAGGCCGCGGGAATCGATGGAGCAGCTTTCAGGATTAAAAGGTAAGTTTTTGAAGAAAACGCTTGAATTGTCAATTTTCAAGAATTAAAGTGCCCTTGTTTTTAATAGGATTATTAAAAACTGGGCACTTATTCGCCAAAATTGACCTATACTTTAAGAAGCAAAGTATCTATATATGATATGATTGTCACATGATTCACTAGATATCATACAGTTGTCACATGACCCTCTAGATATCATAGTTGTCACATGACCCTCTAGAAATGATATGATTGTTACATGACCCTCTATAAATCATAAAGTTGTCACATGACATTGTGGGTATCTAATGGTTGTTATATGACTTTCTGGGTATCATATGGTTGTCACATTACCCTCTAGATATCATACAGTTGTCACATGACTCTAGATATGCTGTTTGTCACATGACTCTATGGGGCTGATTTATCAAGGGCCGAATGGCCCCTGATGCCCCTGTCAGCAGTTATGAAGCAGCGGTTTTAAGACCGCTGCTACTTAACTTGTCCACTGTCTCTAAGGCTGCAGACATCAATCCGCCCGATCCTATACGATCGGGTTGATTGACACCCCCAGCTAGCGGCCGATTGGCTGCGACACTGCAGGGGGCAGCATTGCACAAGAACTGCTTGTGCAATGTTAAATTCAGTGATGTCTTGCGGACATGATACACTACAGCGTATCATGTCTGACAGACTTTGATAAATCAGCCCCTACATATCATTAAGTTGTCACATGACCCTCTAGATAGCATAGTTGCACATGACCCTCCAGAAATTATATGATTGTCACATGACCCTCTATATATCATACAGTTGTCACATAAAGTCCTGGGTATCATGTGGTTGTCACATGACCCTCGGTATTATAGTTGTTATATGACCCTCTAAATATGATATGTTTTTCATATGGCACTCTATGGGGCTGATTTATTATTGTTCTGTCCGACATGATCCGCTCAGTGGATCATGTCCGCCAGACATCGCTGAATGCCGACAGCATACGTTGTCTGCATTTATCATTGCACAAGCAGTTCTTGTGAACTGCTTGTGCAATGCTGCCCCCTGCAGATTTGAGGCCAATCAGCCACTAGCAGGGGGTGTCAATCAGCCCGATTGGGTGGATTGCAGACTGCAGCCTCAGAGGCAGCAGACCAGTTATGGAGCAGCGGTCTTAAGAAGTCTCCATTCGGAGCTTGATAATTCGGCCCCTATATATCAAACAGTTGAAGCATCACTCTCTGTATATCATATAGTTGTCATATGAATCTCTAGATATGATTGTCACATGACCCTCTGTATTTCATACATGTGTCACGTGACTTTCTTGATACCATACGACTGATGTATAAAATGCCACTGACTTGCATTGGGTGATAAAACTATATATATATTTGTGAAGATTGCTATTATTTTTTTTGTAATATTTTATTTCTCTTCCTATAATAATTTCTGCTGACACCCATGGTTGTTCCTGTGCACCATATTATTGATTTATCTACATCTTCTCTTTACTTACGTACAGATGATGACAGAAAGCCATGTACAGTTTGGTAAATTTAAACTATTGTTCAAGAAGACAATGCAACTATCCTCTTTGTAATCGGAGAATGAAGGGTTTAACAAGAGGGTTAATGGTTTTAGCAAGTGTTAAAAGCTTGTGGTCATCAGTACATTTTGGCCGGCTGCTTTGTTTTAGGCAAACAATGTTGAGGGTACGGCTCAGATAGAGCATAGGGATCAAATAAACTTCAACCTCAGGAAGCAGGTGTTGCTGGGAATGTTTCCTGCCAGCCTCACTTCTGCTCATGCTCTCTGTTATTATCTGTTATTTTTCAGCAGATGGGGTTCCAGCTGCATGGAAACCTGATGGTGGGTTTGGCTCTCTGATGTTGGAAGGATTTGCTGCAAACCCAGGGTGGATCACATCAGGCTGAAAATATATCTACAGGAGACTTAAAAACTCCATAGCACATAGCGCTGAGCTAATGTTTCCTGCGCTGTAAAGAGAGGAGCTGTCCAGCAGCGACTCATGCAGGGGGTACACTTTAGGCTGTGTCACATTGCTCTGTCCATCTAGGCCATAGTTACAGCCATGCAGTAGTAAAATGCTAATATACCTTATAGCATTTCACTTAATAAGTAGTAGATTTTGTTCTGACAGATTTCATAGTTATGTCTATTTCCACTCCTCCTGTATCATGTGTTATAAGGGGGCCCTAGAGCATATAAGGGGAGACGCTATAGCATATAAGGGGAGGTGCTAGAGCATATAAGAGGGCGCTAGAGCATATAAGGGGGCGCTAGAACATATAAGGGGGCGCTAGAACATATAAGGGGGCGCTAGAAAATATAAGGGGAGGCCCTAAAGCATATAAGAGGAGGCGCTATAGCATATAAGGGGAGGTGCTAGAGCATATAAGGGGGCGCTAGAGCATATAAGGGGGCGCTAGAACATATAAGGAGGCGCTAGAAAATATAAGGGGAGGCCCTAGAGCATATAAGAGGAGGCGCTAGAGCGCATAAAAGGAAGTCCTAGAGCATATAAGGGGGAGCGCTAGAGCATATAAGGGGAGGCCCTAGAGCATATAAGGAGGAGTGCTAGAGCATATAAAGGGAAGGCCCTAGAGCATATAAGGGGAGGCCCTAGAGTGTATAAGAGGAGGCACTAGAGCATATAAGAGACAGCGCTAGAGCATAAAAAGGGAAGGCCCTAGAGCATATAAGGGGGTGCTAGAGCATATAAGGGGGTGCTAGAGCATATAAGGGGGCACTAGAGCATATAAAGGGGGTGCTAGAGCATATAAGGGGTGCTAGAGCATATAAGAGGGTGCTAGAGCATATAAGAGGGCGCTAGAGCATATAAGGGGGTGCTAGAGCATATAAGCAGGGAGCTAGAGCATATGAGGGGGCACTAGAGCATATAAGGGGTGCTAGAGCATATAAGGGGCCGCTAGAGCATATAAGGGGGTGCTAGAGCATATAAGGGGCCACTAGATCATATAAGGGGGGTACTAGAGCATATAAGGGACGCTAGAGCATATAAAGGGGGTGCTAGAGCATATAAGGGGCGCTAGAGCATATAAGGGGAGGCGCTAGAGCATAAGGGGAGGCGCTAGAGCATATAAGGGGACGCTAGAGCATATAAGAGGAGGTCCTAGAGCATATAAGGGGAAGCGCTAGAGCATATAAGGGGAGGCCCTAGAGTGTATAAGAGGAGGCACTAGAGCATATAAGAGACAGCGCTAGAGCATAAAAAGGGAAGGCCCTAGAGCATATAAGGGGGTACTAGAGCATATAAGGGGGTGCTAGAGCATATAAGGGGGCACTAGAGCATATAAAGGGAGTGCTAGAGCATATAAGGGGTGCTAGAGCATATAAGAGGGTGCTAGAGCATATAAGAGGGTGCTAGAGCATATAAGGGGGCGCTAGAGCATATAAGAGGAGGTCCTAGAGCATATAAGGGGAAGCGCTAGAGCATATAAGGGGAGGCCCTAGAGTGTATAAGAGGAGGCACTAGAGCATATAAGAGACAGCGCTAGAGCATAAAAAGGGAAGGCCCTAGAGCATATAAGGGGGTGCTAGAGCATATAAGGGGACGCTAGAGCATATAAGCAGGGGGCTAGAGCATATAAGGAGGCACTAGAGCATATAAGAGGTGCTAGAACATATAAGGAGGCGCTAGAGCATATAAGGGGGCGCTAGAAAATATAAGGGGAGGCCCTAGAGCATATAAGAGGAGGCGCTAGAGCATATAAAAGGAGGTCCTAGAGCATATAAGGGGGAGCGCTAGAGCATATAAGGGGAGGCCCTAGAGCATATAAGGAGGAGCGCTAGAGCATATAAAGGGAAGGCCCTAGAGCAGTGATTTTCAACCTTTTTTTTGCTGTTGCACACATTTTTACATTAAAAAATCCTGCGGCGGGGGGCGGAGCTTGGCCGTTCAGTGAAATGGCCGCGTAGTGCAATAGCTCCTAGGCCCTAAGTTGTTAAACCCAGCAGTTATACCCGACCGATGCTTCAAATATAGCACCGCATTAGAGGAGACAATCCCCTGAGCCTGGCTCACCATACCAACAGCCGCAAACTCCCTGTTATCAACTCCGGGCCCGCTCACAACATCGGGCGACGCCCGGACCTGAGGGTAAAGACGACACGCGCCCAGGTTTCAGCGGCGCCAAAGCTGAGAACCATCCAGGGAGACACATCGCAGCAACTCAACGGCTGCCGCCACCCGCCAACGGTCACACACATTACAGCACATAACAGCTCTGCGGGTGCGGCCCCCTCTCAAGGCGGAAGCTACATACCGGGACAGCAAGGTAAGAAGGCACGCACATCAGGCCTCAGGCGGCAACGGAGCTAGTTACCCACAGCACCGTAGTACATCAACCCTCCATTACAGGGACAAATCAACCCTCAAACTCACAGGAGCCCTCAGTGGAGAAGGAGCACACCCTTTACACCCAAACAGACACTGAAACAAGGGGCATACCTACTCAGCTTCCAGCGGTCACTGTGAATCATACGCCCTGCGCACTTACTGAGGAGATTTACTTCTTTTCCCCTTGCTGCACGGTTCAAAAATACAGTCACTAAAGACAGTGCGCCCACACAGCCCCCACCAAGCAGCACCTACATGCAGGTGACCCTTGAGTTACATTGCCAGAAAAGTGACCCACAAGACAGCAGCCCCTCACAGTGCGCAAGAAGAAACAGCACAAAAGCCAGCACCAAATTGACTGCCTTATAAACTTTCTCTCTAGTTCTCTGTATTTAAAAGAAAAAACAAAAGCGGACAGTCCTCACCCACCTTAATCCTAAGCATACCAAACACAAAGCAGATAAGGAGGACGGTGACACCCTTAAGGTGCGCAGGGAGAACAAGCTCAGGTGTCAGCAACTGCATTTGATTTATAAACTTTATTTTTGGCCTACAATAACCCTGCAGGAGCAGCTAGCTACTATCCACGCTAGCCCTCAACATATCATAACAGCATGCCAGCGAAAAAAACGACTAGGCCAGACAGCATACCACATCCCAGGACCATGCAGCAGTTCTTAAAACAACCTGAATCCACGTCAAAGACACTACAACAAGCTGCAGACAGCATCGTGCCCGCATCAACCCCACAGTCCAGTACTCAGACAGTGAGCCCTGCTCTTAATACTACACAACAAATCACTAGAGAAGACCTCAAATCTTTATGTTCCAAAGAAGACTTTAAAGAAATGCTCACTGAAGTAAAGGGCTGGTATGGGGACCTCAAAAGGGATTTATCAAAGGTGACGCGGAGAGTTACCAATCTAGAAGAAAATCACAACACAACCAGTAATGACATCAACCATATGTCCCGCCTTCTCTACGACCAAGAAGAAACCATATACAACCTACTAGAGAAGGTCGAGGACTTAGACAACAGGGGCAGGAGGAACAATTTGAGAGTTCGAGGGATACCAGAATCCATCCACCCAGGAACCTTAGAGGGTTGTCTGCAGGCCATGTTCCGCACGCTAAAAGGGGATGAGAATGCCCCCGAGGTAATTATCGAAAGAGCACACAGGGCCCTTAGAGCGAAACCCCCACCTAAAGCACCCCCAAGGGACATTATCCTGAAGCTGCTGCACTTCAAGGATAAGGAGGACATCTTAAAACACTCAAGGCAAAAACAGGACTTCACACATGCAGGCTGTCGCATCCAGATTTTTACAGACCTGAGCCCCACGACACTCCAAAAGAGAAGGGACCTGAACCACATAACATCAGTGCTCAGAGAGAAGAAGATCGCCTATCGCTGGGGGTTTTCGGTCAGCATCATCGCCAATAACGGCAACACCACAGCTATCTATAAAACTCAGGATGACTTACCCCGCTTCTGTGAGGCACTTCAAATACACATCCAGACAGAGGACCAACCAAAGGACAGCTCTACACCAAGGCCCCTCTTGGGGACCCGGATGCGACCTGCACCCACACTCAACAATGAAAGGAATCTACACAAACACCCCTCACTTGTGACTGTCGCTGATGATGCGGAGGAAACACATCAACATATGGACTGTTCGCCCCCACGGCCTAGGTTGGAGGCCAGTCCCTGATCCAAGGCATCAGGTCGTATATAATATAATGTTATCTTTAAATTTACTTTTTCAAATGCTGGGTTTGATAACGGGGATATTACCCTATTTTGCTAGTTATCTATTTTGCTAGTTATCTGTTACTATTGATTGATTGCTGCTTTTATAGTTTTCTAGTGTTAACTTATCTACACAACATCGGCTTCCTAGGTGAAGCAGCCGTACTGTTAGTACACTATACCTACTTGCAAACTCACCCTTCCTCTTCTTACCCTCGCTATCACCCCCCCCTCTCTTTTCCTACCCCGACTCCCCCCTTTCCCACCCCACTTTTCACTCACTATCATACACAAGGACTTGAGAGACCTAGACACTACCTACTCTACAGACCCACAGAAGAAGTAGGGTCTACAGACTAGACAGACACTGCCCAGCCCTCAGCACGCCCGCACTCTAATAAGCAGATTGAACGCAACCGAAGCCCTCTGGAGTTGTGTAACCAAACTTATAACACTCCAGAAACATGCAGCCGCGTCCCATCAAACTCATAACCATTAACGCCAAAGGACTTAACAGTCCTGAAAAGAGATCAATTGCTTTCACGCAGTTACACAAAGCAGGAGGGGATATTATCTGTATACAAGAGACACACTTCAAGAGAGGGAGGGAGCCTAGGTACATCACTCACAGGTATAACACCCACTATCTAGCATCGGGCGGTTCTAAGAAAGGTGGGGTGGGTATCTTCATCAGGAACTCAATCCCCTTCCGACCAACCAAGGAGAGGCAGATGGATCACTGTAGGCTCTGGAAGAATTAGAACAGTAGACCAGAAGCATTGCCCACAACCTCTGCCATTGCAAAACTCCTATGCTGCTCTTGCCGAATACACTTGTGATGAGGAGATTGCTGTTTCTGAGCCCTCTGAAGCTGTAACAGGTAATTTAAATCTATTGGCACCTGATTCTCCAGGTAACATAACACAGGAAAGAACTGCAGATGTGTTTTTGAGAAAAAGACTGTTAGTGGGTGACTCTATTTTGAGGAATGTGTATTTAGGTGAAAGTAAAGGAGAAACAAGGGAGGTTAGATGTCTTCCAGGAGCTACTGCTCACAGGGATAGGAATCGTATTTTGAGAATTGTTAAGGCAGCAGGAAAGGGAAGTGAGTTGGATGTGATTGTTCATTTAGGAACAAATGATCTGGCTAGTAATCATGTTGCTGCTGTTCAGAAAGAGTTTTGTGACCTAGGTAATCATTTAGAGACTGTGGCATCAACTCTATCATTTTCTGCTATTTTACCTGTGTATGACCAGGAAGCAGGAAAGATGGAGCGGATAACAACATTTAATTCTTGGTTAGATAAGTGGTGCAGGGAACGAGGATTTGGTTTTATTGGCCATTATAGCTCTGTTTGGAAAGATACTAGGTTATTTAGGAGAGATGGCTTGCATTTGGATGCTAAAGGAACAGAGTATCTGGGAGAGGAGTTCAAATACTTTATTAGAAATCATTTAAACTAATAAAGGGGGGTAGCATTAATATATCCACCTGCCCCCCACAGCATGCCAAAACTGTTAGTCCAAGTAACAATTCTAGAAATTCTAGTAGAAAAATTCTTCGTGCCATGAGCACAAATGCTCGCAGCTTAGGAAATAAATTACCTGAACTCATTTCAATAATGACTAGGGACAACTTGGATTTAGTAGCTATAACAGAAACATGGTACAATGATTTGCATGACTGGGACATAGTCATACCTGGATACAGGTTATTTAAAAAGAACAGAGTAGGAAAGAAAGGTGGAGGAGTTGCTTTGTATGTAAATGAAAATATAAAGGTTACTGAAATTGTAGGAACAAATGATGAGGTGGAAAGTATTTGGGTGACTTTGGAAATTGGAGATAAAAATGTTTTTAGAATAGGGGTTGTATATAGGCCTCCATTGCAGGATGAAAAACTGGACAATCTGTTATTAGATGAAATAACCAAAATGACCATGAAGGGTAAGGTTATAGTACTGGGGGACTTTAATTTGCCAGATATAGACTGGAAGATTCCTTCTGCTAGATCGGCTAGAAGCAGGTATATTCTTGAATCTCTGCTAGGGGAATCACTTGAACAATTAGTCAAGGAACCAACTCGTAAGGAAGCTATATTAGATCTAATACTTACAAACAGTGATACAGTTTCAGATGTTTCTGTAGGTGAGAACTTAGGATCCAGTGATCATCAATCTGTTTGGTTTAGTATTCATGTTCAGGAACTGTACACCCAGACTAAAACAAAAGTTTTAGACTTTAGGACGGCAGATTTTTCATTAATGGGAGAATACCTAAAAAACTATTTAAAGGGGAAAAATCTTATTACAGGGGTTCAAGAACAGTGGGAATTTGTGAAAGGTGCCATTTTAGATGCAACCGCACACTGTATTAGACATGTCTGTAAAAGTAAAAGAAAGCGGAAACCAATTTGGTTTTCCAAAGAAGTAGCACATGCTGTAAAGACAAAAAAGATAGCTTATAAAAATTACAGACACACACAAGCAGATGATGATATGAAAATATGGAGACTCCAACAAAAAAAGACTAAGCAGTTAATTAGGAAGGTTAAAGCTGATGCAGAAGAGAAGATAGCACAGTCAGTAAAACATGGGGACAAAACATTCTTTAGATATATCAGTGAAAGAAGAAAAAATAAGGTAGGAATAGTAAAATTGAAATCAGTTGATGGTAGAATAATAGAAGGAGATAAGCAGATTGCAGACTGTCTCAATGATTACTTCTGTTCTGTTTTCACTAAAGATTGTGAAGATACAATGTCTACATTAAGGGATGCTATGCAAAATAGAAACAAGCTTAACAGTAATCTTTTTACAGAGGATGAGGTTTTGTTAGCATTATCAAAAATAAATGTTACAAAGGCAGTGGGTCCTGATAATATTCATCCAAGGGTTTTAAAAGAACTTCGTTCAGTGCTAACTGTCCCATTAACTGATCTGTTTAATCAGTCACTATTAACAGGAGCTGTCCCAGATGATTGGAGAATAGCAAATGTAATACCTCTTCATAAAAAGGGCAGTAGAGAAGAATCTGGCAACTACAGGCCAGTTAGTTTAACTTCAGTAGTAGGGAAATTAATGGAAAGCCTCTTAAAGGAAAGAATTATGACTTACATAAAGACAAACAATTTAGAGGACCAAAATCAGCATGGTTTTACTTCAGGGAGATCATGTCAGACTAATCTAATTGACTTCTTTGATTATGTAACAAAAGTATTAGACAAGGGAGGAGCAGTTGATGTAGCATATCTAGATTTCAGCAAAGCATTTGACACCGTCCCACACAATAAACTTATTCACAAACTATATCTCCTTGGTCTAGATTCAAAAATTGTGAACTGGGTGGAATGCTGGCTTAAGGACAGAAAACAAAGTGTCTTAGTAAATGGAGTTCATTCAGCAGAGGGGGCTGTTACTAGTGGTGTTCCTCAGGGGTCAGTTCTGGGGCCTGTTTTGTTTAACATATTTATCTGCGATATCAGCAAAGGGCTACAGGGGAAAGTATGTCTCTTTGCAGATGATACAAAAATTTGCAACAGAGTGGATGTTCCAGGGGGGGTAGACAAAATGAGAAGTGATATACAACAATTGGAGGATTGGACAAACGACTGGGATCTAAAGTTTAACACAGCAAAGTGTAAAATAATGCATTTAGGGAAGAAAAATCCAAATGTTAATTACAGACTCAATGACACTTTACTGACTGTTACAGACGAGGAACAGGACTTGGGAATTATTATTTCAGATGATTTAAAACTTAGTAAACAATGTAGTAAGGCAGCGAGTAAGGCTAGCAGAATGCTTGGATGTATTGGTAGAGGTATTTGCAGCAGAAATAGTAAGGTTCTTATGCCACTTTATAGATCATTAGTTAGGCCTCATCTTGAGTATTGTGTGCAGTTCTGGAGGCCATATCTTCAGAAGGATATTAACAAACTTGAATCTGTGCAAAGGAGGGCTACCAAAATGGTACATGGTCTAAAAAATAAAACTTACCAGGATAGGCTCAATGACCTAAATATGTATAGCTTAGAGGAGAGAAGGGAAAGAGGTGATATGATAGCAACTTTCAAGTACATTAAAGGGTTTAGTAAAACTGAGGCTGTGGGTATTTTACATAAAATGGAAAATTCAAGAACAAGGGGTCATGAGCTCAAGCTAAAGGGTAGTAGATTCAGGAGTAATTTGAGGAAGCACTTCTTTACAGAAAGAGTGATTGATTTATGGAATAAACTTCCTCAAGAGGTAGTAGCAACAAACACTGTGGGGGACTTTAAAAATGCATGGGACAAGCATAGGGCTATCCTACGAACTAGATAAGTTTATACTGTTAGGTAAGGTGGGGCAGACTTGCTGGGCCTATGGCTCTTATCTGCCGTCAATATCTATGTATTCAAGGACCCCAATGGTTCTTACCTCTTAGTGGTGGGGATCCTGTATAACTCCCATATCACAATAGCCAATGCTTACCTGCCAAACCAAGGACAACATATTGTATTCAAACAACTGACACAACTGATCTTGGAACACACGAGAGGTATTTTATTCTTGGCGGGCGACCTTAACCTACCCCTGGTCCCCTCCCTGGACACCTCATCAGGGAAGACCTCTACACCGCACAGAATAATCAGAACTGTCAATTCACAAATCCGCTCACTAAAATTACATGACATATGGAGATTCTTACACCCAGACACACGGGACTGCACCTTCTTCTCACATCCACACCAAGTCTACACTAGAATCGACTATCCCATAACGGACCAATTAGGCCTCTCACTGATTGACAACGCTAACATTTTGCCAATTACCTGGTCAGACCACGCTCCCGTACAATGCACATTAGACTGGCCAGATATACCTATAAAACCTTACATCTGGAGACTTGACGACCATACACTAGACAACCCCTTACACAAACTGGCCATTGACTCTACCTTACGGAACTACTTCATTGAGAACCCACTAGACGCTCTGCCCACCTCCACGACATGGGAAGCACACAAATGTGTAGCAAGGGGGGAATTTATACGACTCAAAGCCACAGAAACCAAACTAAATAGACAATTTCTGAACTCATCTTTGTCTCAGATTCGATACTGGGAGTCTGAGCTAAAGAGGAACACATCATCTGCCACAATACTTAAGTCCCTAAACACGGTTAAGGCTGAACTGAACAATCACCTCATCAAAGAATATCAGAGTAAAGCCTCAATGCTACAGCAAAAATACTTTGAAATGAACGATAAAATAGGCCCATCTCTAGCCAAGGCATTGAAGCGCAAACAGTTGAGCACGCATATACACTCTATTTCTGACGCATTAGGGCAACCACAGAAAGACAGTGTGACCATAGCTGAGACATTCCGACGATACTATGAAGCACTTTACAATATCACCAACAACAGCCCACAATCACATATAGACACATATTTAGGGGACATCCAGCTACCCACACTATCTCAAGAGGACTCAGATCACTTAGATAGACCGATAACAGCTGACGAAATTAAAATAGCCATCAAGAGTATGCCAAATGGTAAGAGCCCTGGCCCTGATGGACTAGGGGGGAAATATTACAAGGAATTCGTACATCACTTGCTAGCACCTCTTACACTTCTATTTAACTCGCTGCTGACTGAGGGGGGATTCACAGATCAGATGCTGGAGGCAAATATCACTGTCCTCCCTAAACAGGGTAAAACACCAGATAGGCCAGAAAATTTCCGCCCGATCTCGCTCCTCAATGTGGAAGTAAAGATCTATGCCAAGGTATTAGCCAACAGAATCAATAAGATTCTACCTACACTGATACACCCCGACCAGGTGGGCTTCGTGCCAGGGAGGGAGGCGTGCGATAACACGCTGAAAGTACTACAGCTTGTCTCGCACGCGCAGCATCAGAACACACCTCTCATACTGGTCTCGACAGACGCCGAAAAGACGTTTGACCGTGTGCACTGGCCCTTTCTGAAGGCGGTACTAGCGAGAATGAAGTTTAGCGACACCTTTATCAGACAGATATTTGCCCTCTATGAAAACCCTTCGGCTAGAGTAAAAGTCAATGGCCTACTGTCAGATAGATTCCACATCAGAAACGGGACCAGGCAGGGCTGCCCACTCTCGCCGATCTTATTTGCTATTTCAATAGAGACTTTAGCGCAGAAAATTAGAGAGGATCCTCTGATCTCAGGTATCAAAACCATCTCAAACACACATAAACTGGCATTATATGCCGACGACATCTTACTGACGCTTTCCGACATAGAGACCTCCCTCCCTAGAGTCCTAAACACCTTCAGTGAATACGGCCGACTCTCTAACTTTCACCTCAATGTAGCTAAATCAGAGATATTGAACATCACATACCACACAGAGACACTGACCGCGACATTAGGCACCTGTCCCTTGAGATTACAACAAGATAAGCTTAAATACTTAGGGATATACATCTCCCCAGGCGCCCAAATTATTTTCCAAGAGAACTACAAATATCTAGAGACCACGCTGATAGCGGACCTATCCAGGTGGAAGAACAAATCTATTTCCTGGCTAGGACGAATAAATGTTGTCAAGATGAATGTGCTACCCAGACTGCTTTACATTCTCCAAACAACACCGATTCCCCTTCCAAGGAACTACTTACAAAAAATTCAGACCCTAATTGAACAATACATTTGGGGAGGGATTAGACCAAGAGTAGCCAGGAGAACTTTGTATTTGCCCAGAGACAGAGGGGGCCTAGGGGTCCCAAACATACTAACATACAAACAGGCAATTACGCTGAGCAGATTACTGGACTGGTGCTCCAACGACCCTAACAAAGAATGGGTAAGACTGGACTGTGACATCTTAGAAACAAACAACGCAGGCCTAGGTGCCTGGACACTAGAGAAGGACAGACACCCAGCCACAACAAAGTACTCTTTGCTGATGGACTTTTACTCCACATGGGACAAGATAATAAATACTACATCTCATATATCAACCAGACATTCCCCACTAACCCCGATTTACCGGAACGCTGCACTACCCTGGAATCTACCCGATAACAGAACCAGTGCCGACACACCTCTAAAAGACTACATCCTCAGGTCTCTGACTGACGGCCATAGGCTCAAGACTCTGACTGACATCTCGGAGGAGTACCCCCACCTGACGCTGAACTGGTACTCATACATGCGGTTGAATCATTACCTCATGACACATAAACACAGACCTTGTTTAACCAGAACACCCACCACCTTTGAGACTTTATGTTTAAAGGGCACGCCTACAGCCCACGCAGTCTCCCTGATCTATAAACTGTTACTAACAGATGATGCCCAGACACTCCCCTCCTACACGAAGATGTGGGAAAAGGAGTGGCAGACCGAGATAGGTTATGAGGACTGGCAAAACGCCTTCTCAGTGACCAAGTCAGCTTCAATCTCTATGAGAGTACAGGAATCCAGCTTCAAATGCCTGGCGAGGTGGTATCTTACACCCAGCAGGCTGCAGAGGATTTACAAACAGGCCTCAGGCAAATGCTGGAGGGACTGCGGTGGAGTCGGCACTCCAACACACATTTGGTGGGAATGTCCTATGCTGGATGAATATTGGGTCTGCGTTTTTAATCACATAGAACTAGTCCTGGGGAAACCCCTACAGAGCAATCCAGGAACATTACTGTACCTTTCCTTACCCAAATTAACGTGCAAAGCAAATAGGGCACTCCTATTAGTTATGCTAAACGGAGCCAAACTACTAATCCCAAAGCACTGGAAGTCTAGAACTACACCGACCTTCCAAGAGTGGCAAGAACAAGTAGAAACACTACTACGCCTAGAAAGATATCACCACATCCGGCAAGGGACTGTAGACACACACGAGATAATGCTGGAGGGCTGGGCAGCACACAGACGACAGATAGTATAAGACAAGCTAGGTCACAATTTGGTCCTATACCTCTTCTACCGACATTCTCCTCTCCTCTCCTCCTCTATCCCCTCTCTCAATTTCTCTCACTACCTCCACCTACCCCCCACGAGACATGTACAAACGACCTGTAAACAACCTAGATAACAGGATCACAGGAAAGGGATTGTCTGCACAAACACCCCCAAACAGTTCAATGGAGACAGGTATCACTCTCCCCCCCCTCCCTCTCTCCCCCGTTTTTTTCCCTCACCCCCCTTACCCCCTTTTGGTTTCATGCCCCCTGGTAACCCCAGCATATGATGGTATAACTTTGTGGGACTTGACACAGAGCGCCTGGGACAATGCACTAATGGACTCTTGGACTCTCATCAACTAAGTGCCTCTTGAACTCTGAAATTTGTCCCATCCCCTTGAGAATTAAACTCTACCTGCATTATGAACAGTTAATATTTTACCCTGCTGAGGGGCACCAGGGGTAGAATGAGAATGAGAATGATTAGCATGTGTTAACACTGGTTAGTTACATTTTGTAAAGCTATGTTTGAATAATCTTGTATACGCATTTATCTTGGAAAAACTGAAAAGCTTGTAATTATTATACGTATTTTCTTTAATAAAGCTTTTTTGAAAACAAAAAAAAAAAAATCCTGCGGCACACCACCATCCCAAAATTTTACAAAATCACACTTGTAGCCTAATACAGCATATATATATACACATACACACACACACACACTATACTGTGCTGTCATGCCATGCCTTCTACAAACTATATGTGACTTATTGACATTCATTCACAAACAATCATAATGATTGTCTGTGAATGAATGTCAATATGTCATGGTTGTAAATGATGCCTGCCTGTCTGCCTGATGAGCCTGTCACATACCTCCCAATATTTAAATATTTGAAAGAGGGACACCTCTGCACTCCCCCCCCCCCCCACACTGCAAACTGGGAAAAGTGTTATACGTGGAACACTATATATATATATATATATATATATAGGCGAGCTGACGCTGCTCAGTCATCATCTCACTCAAAATAAAAAAACGGCCCAGAGTAAAAAACAAGCAAAATTTAAAAAATATGTCACACTGTTGTCAGTCTGCCGTGGCACACCTGAGGATCTCTCACAGCACACTAGTGTGCCACGGCACACTGGTTGAAAAACACTGCCCTAGAAAATATAAAGGGAAGCGCTAGAGCATATAAGAGGAGGTCCTAGAGCATATATGGGGAAGCGCTAGAGCATATAAGGGGAGGCCCTAGAGTGTATAAGAGGAGGCACTAGAGCATATAAGAGACAGCGCTAGAGCATAAAAAGGGAAGGCCCTAGAGCATATAAGGGGAAGCGCTAGAGCATATAAGGGAAGGTGCTAGAGCATATAAGGGGGTGCTAGAGCATATAAGGGGGCGCTAGAGCATATAAGGGGGGTGCTAGAGCATATAAGGGGGCGCTAGAGCATATAAAGGGGGTGCTAGAGCATATAAGGGGCGCTAGAGCATATAAGCGGGTGCTAGAGCATATAAGGGGAGGCGCTAGAGCATAAGGGGAGGTGCTAGAGCATATAAGGGGGTGCTAGAGCATATAAGCAGGGAGCTAGAGCATATAAGGGGGCACTAGAGCATATAAGGGGTGCTAGAGCATATAAGGGGCCGCTAGAGCATATAAGGGGGTGCTAGAGCATATAAGGGGCCACTAGATCATATAAGGGGGGTGCTAGAGCATATAAGGGGCGCAAGAGCATATAAAGGGGGTGCTAGAGCATATAAGGGGCGCTAGAGCATATAAGAGGGTGCTAGAGCATATAAGGGGAGGTGCTAGAGCATAAGGGGAGGCGCTAGAGCATATAAGGGGACGCTAGAGCATATAAGCAGGGGGCTAGAGCATATAAGGAGGCACTAGAGCATAAGAGGTGCTAGAACATATAAGGAGGCACTAGAGCATATAAGGGGGTGCTAGAGCATATAAGGGGTGCTAGAGCATATAAGGGGCCGCTAGAGCATATAAGGGGCTGCTAGAGCATATAAGGGGGCGCTAGAGCATATAAGCAGGGAGCTAGAGCTTATAAGGAGGCACTAGAGCATATAAGGGGGTGCTAGAGCATATAAGCAGGGAGCTAGAGCATATAAGGGGGCACCAGAGCATATAAGGGGGTGCGCATATAAGGGGTGCTAGAGCATATAAGGGGCCGCTAGAGCATATAAGGGGCTGCTAGAGCATATAAGGGGGCGCTAGAGCATATAAGCAGGGAGCTAGAGCTTATAAGGAGGCACTAGAGCATATAAGGGGGTGCTAGAGCATATAAGCAGGGAGCTAGAGCATATAAGGGGGCACCAGAGCATATAAGGGGTGCTAGAGCATATAAGGGGCCGCTAGAGCATATAAGGGGTGCTAGAGCATATAAGGGGCCGCTAGAGCATATAAGGGGCTGCTAGAGCATATAAGGGGGCGCTAGAGCATATAAGCAGGGAGCTAGAGCTTATAAGGAGGCACTAGAGCATATAAGGGGGTGCTAGAGCATATAAGCAGGGAGCTAGAGCATATAAGGGGGCACAGAGCATATAAGGGGTGCTAGAGCATATAAGGGGCCGCTAGAGCATATAAGGGGGTGCTAAAGCATATTAGGGGGCCCTAGAACATATAAGGGGGGTGCTAGAGCATATAAGGGGGGCGCTAGAGCATAAGGGGAGGCGCTAGAACATATAAGGGGGTGCTAGAGCATATAAGCAGGAGCAAGAGCATGTAAGGGGACACTAGAGCATATAAGGAGGTGCTAGAGCATATAGGGGGTGCTAGAGCATATAAGGGGCTGCTAGAGCATATAAGGAGGCACTAGAGCATATAAGGGGGTACTAGAGCATATAAGGAGGCACTAGAGCATATAAGGGGCTGCTAGAGCATATAGGGGGTGATAGAGCATATAAGGGGGCGCTAGAGCATATAAGCAGGGAGCTAGAGCATATAAGGAGGCACTAGAGCATATAAGGGGTGTTAGAGCATATAAGGGGGTGCTAGAGCATATAAGGTGTGCTAGAGCATATAAGCAGGGAGCTAGAGCATATAAGGAGGCGCTAGAGCATATAAGGGGGCACTAGAGTATATAAGAATGGAGCTAGAGCATATAAGGAGGCACTAGAGCATATAAGGGGGTTCTAGAGCATATAAGGGGTGCTAGAGCATATAAGGGGCCACTAGAGCATATAAGGGGGTGCTAGAGCATATAAGGGGGCGCTAGAGCATATAAGGGGAGGCACTAAAGCATATAAGGGGAGGTGTGGGAGCAGTGACACTTAGCCCTATCCTATGGAAACAACAAGCAGCAGCTGATTTTGGCAAAAGATAGAATGATGTTTAAGAGCCGATAAGGACACTTGCCATAATATGGTGGAATAAGATAAGATAAGGACACTTGCCATATCATGGTGGAATAAGATAAGGACACTTGCCATATCATGGTGGAATAAGATAAGGACACTTGCCATATCATGGTGGAATAAGATAAGGACACTTGTCATATCATGGTGGAATAAGATAAGATAAGGGCACTTGCCATATCATTGTGGAATAAGATAAGGGCACTTGCCATATCATGGTGGAATAAGATAAGGGCACTTGCCATATCATGGTGGAATAAGATAAGGACACTTGCCATATCATGGTGGAATAAGATAAGATAAGGACACTTGCCATATCCTGGTGGAATAAGATAAGATAAGGACACTTGCCATATCCTGGTGGAATAAGATAAGGGCACTTGCCATATCATGGTGGAATAAGATAAGATAAGGACACTTGCCATATCATGGTGGAATAAGATAAGATAAGGACACTTGCCATATCATGGTGGAATAAGATAAGATAAGGACACTTGCCATATCATGGTGGAATAAGATAAGATAAGGACACTTGCCATATTGTGGTGGAATAAGATAAGATAAGGACACTTGCCATATCATGGTGGAATAAGATAAGATAAGGGCACTTGCCATATCATGGTGGAATAAGATAAGATAAGGGCACTTGCCATATCATGGTGGAATAAGATAAGATAAGGACACTTGCCATATCATGGTGGAATAAGATAAGGACACTTGCCATATTATGGTGGAATAAGATAAGGACACTTGCCATATCATGGTGGAATAAGATAAGATAAGGACACTTGCCATATCATGATGGAATACGATAAGATAAGGGCACTTGCCATATCGTGGTGGAATAAGATAAGATAAGGACACTTGCCATATCGTGGTGTAATAAGATAAGATAAGAGCACTTGCCATATCATGGTGGAATAAGATAAGATAAGGACACTTGCCATATCATGGTGGAAAAAGATAAGATAAGGACACTTGCCATATCATGGTGGAATAAGATAAGATAAGGACACTTGCCATATAATGGTGAAATAAGATAAGATAAGGACACTTGCCATATCGTGATGGAATAAGATAAGATAAGGGCACTTGCCATATCATGGTGGAATAAGATAAGCACACTTGCCATATTGTGGTGGAATAAGATTAGATAAGGACACTTGCCATATTATGGTGGAATAAGATAAGAGCACTTGCCATATCGTGGTGGAATAAGATAAGATAAGGGCACTTGCCATATCATGGAGGAATACGATAAGATAAGGACACTTGCCATATCATGGTGGAATAAGATAAGATAAGGGCACTTGCCATATCATGGTGGAATAAGATAAGGGCACTTGCCATATCATGGTGGAATAAGATAAGGGCACTTGCCATATCATGGTGGAATAAGATAAGGACACTTGCCATATCATGGTGGAATAAGATAAGATAAGGACACTTGCATAAGATAAGGACACTTGCCATATCATGGTAGAATATAATAAGGTAAGGACACTTGCCATATCATGGTGGAATAAGATAAGATAAGGGAACTTGCCATATCATGGTGGAATAAGATAAGGACACTTGCCATATCATGGTGGAATAAGATAAGGACACTTGCCATATTGTGGTGGAATAAGATAAGATAAGGGCACTTGCCATATCATGGTGGAATAAGATAAGGACACTTGCCATATCGTGGTGGAATAAGATAAGGACACTTGCCATATCATGGTGGAATAAGATAAGATTAGAATACTTGCCATATCATGGTATAATAAGATAAGATAAGGGCACTTGCCATATCATGGTGGAATAAGATAAGATAAGGACACTTGCCATAACTTGGTGGAATAAGATACGATAAGGGCACTTGCCATATCATGGTGGAATAAGATAAGATAAGGAAACTTGCCATATCATGGTGGAGTAAGACAAGATAAGGACACTTGCCATATCATGGTGGAATAAGATAAGATAAGTGCCGAATGTAGGTGGAAGAAAGGCAATGAGGTCAGAATTTCTCAGACACTGCATTTATTGTCTTGCTCAGTAAATTGTGGTTAATATAGGAGTAACAGTGCAAATTGACACGTGAGTAAAGCTCTATCTTGGTTAAGCAGCTGTTTGAGAACTTTAGATCAGATGTAAATTCTCCCAAATAAAAAATTGAAAATAAATTGTGAATTTACATTTGAAGAGAAAAAAATAAGGTTTAATCTATTATAGGGGTGGGGGATGCTGTATTGTAAATGTAATTAGAGGAGAGACCCACAGCTTAAATGGACAGTAAAATGTTCTCCCATTTAAATTGTTCCTAATGATCCGTTTTGCCTGCTAGAGTGTATTAAATTGTTTACAAGTAGCTCCTTTACCCCTATTTTGGCCTTTGAAATAGCTGATTTAGCTTGCGGTTTCCCAACCTATACTGAAAGTTTTGATACTGGAGTCTCAGCTATAGAATAGCCTAAATAAACACAGCCAGCAGAAGAAATTAAACTCACAGTGGGTGCAAGATAGTTAAGTAATAAAATGATAATTTACCATTGTTCTCTCTATGTATTGAGCTTTAAGATAAAGAAGCAAGTGTGTGTACACAAAGTGATAACATAATGAGATCTGATATTACCTAAAGCTCAACCCATTGTAATAGGCTGTGGTTTAAAAGCACAAAACCAGTTACTTCAAATACACAAATAAACCTGAAAATGCAATTTCTCATACATTTTATGCTCTGCAGCTGGTATAACAAGTCATTGAAAATACAATTTTACAGTGTACTGTCCCTTTAAGATTTTGAAAACCCCTGTATTAAAGTGACATAATTATTTATTATTTCTAACTACGTTTGACCCATGTGTAAATGTAAAAAAACAATGAATGTTTCCATATTAGTTGCATTCATTAAAAAACCATAAACAAACGTCAATTTAACAACAACAAAAAATGAACAAATTATCCCAGACAAGAAAAAATGTAGTTGATTTCTTGTGCAGTTAAAACTTTTCTGTAAAGGCCTCAAAACTTCACATTTACACTATTCAATAATGATTTAGCAATGTACTTGTCAGCAGATTGATTGCTGTATCAGCCAATAAGTATATTTTTTGTGCTTCTGCTGGCTTGTAGCACTAGCATTAGTTACTACTTTAAAAGGATATAAAACCTAAAAATGTTCTTACATGATTCAGAGAGAGCATACAATTTTAAACACATCTCTAATTTACATGTATTATCACATTTTCTTAGCACTCTTGGTATCTTTTGTATAAAAAGCAGGGATGTAAGCCAGGAACATGCATGTGTCTGGAGCACTATATATGTCATATAGTTTTCATGGGAATGAAGCAAATTTGATAATAGACGCACATTGGGCACTTTTAAAAACAAATGTACAGTATGTTCTGTGTGACTAACAAAAACATTTGGGGTTTTATATATTCCTTTAACGTTAGTTAAGTTTAAGCTGCTTTCCAACTGCTGCTCTGAATACAAACCCTGTTAACGAATATCAGACAAAATGAAAGATCATTTTTTTTTTCATGATTTGTCCGAAACAACATTTCCCAAAGGTAATAAACACATAGGTAACGTTGTGCAATTATTACAGTCCCAGAGCAAGCTGGTGATTGGTTAATATTGGGATTAAACAGATAGTTATCTAGGGATCGTAATCCAAAAATTACCAGCTCAAATGAATTGGATCATGTAGTTTTTTTTATTAGGATTTCCCTTTATTACTGTGAAGCTTATTCACTAAAGTGTAAATAGATTGAATACTGTGTGTAAATGGATCAATAATAAAGGAGCAAGAGAGACTTTAATTACTAGACAGACCTCTCTTTACTAACTCACTAATATTACCGCCCATCTGATAAAGCATGTATATATTTATTTATATGTCTCACACTAATGTGTATTCCTCTTATATCTGACATATAACTAGTGACAGACGTCCCTTTACTAACTGACCAGTGTAACCTCCCATCTAATAAAGCTGTATATATTTATTTATATGTCTCACACTAATGTGTATTCCTCTTATATCTGACATATAACTAGTGACAGACGTCCCTTTACTAACTGACCAGTGTAACCTCCCATCTAATAAAGCTGTATATATTTATTTATAGGTCTAACACTAATGTGTATTCCTCTTATATCTGACATATTACTAGTGACAGAAGTCCCTTTACTAACTGACTACTGTAACTTCCCATCTAATAAAGCTGTATATATTTATTTATATGTCTCACACTAATGTATATTCCTCTTATATCTGACATATTACTAGTGACAGACATCCCTTTACTAACTGACCAGTGTAACCTCCCATCTGATAAAGCTGTATATATTTATTTATATGTTTCACACTAATGTATATTCCTCTTATATCTGACATATAACTAGTGACAGACGTCCCTTTACTAACTGACTACTGTAACTTCCCATCTAATAAAGCTGTATATATTTATTTATATGTCTCACACTAATGTGTATTCCTCTTATATCTGACATATAACTAGTGACAGACGTCCCTTTACTAACTGACCAGTGTAACCTCCCATCTAATAAAGCTGTATATATTTATTTATAGGTCTAACACTAATGTGTATTCCTCTTATATCTGACATATTACTAGTGACAGAAGTCCCTTTACTAACTGACTACTGTAACTTCCCATCTAATAAAGCTGTATATATTTATTTATATGTCTCACACTAATGTGTATTCCTCTTATATCTGACATATTACTAGTGACAGACGTCCCTTTACTAACTGACTAGTGTAACCTCCCATCTAATAAAGCTGTATATATTTATTTATATGTTTCACACTAATGTATATTCCTCTTATATCTGACATATAACTAGTGACAGACGTCCCTTTACTAACTGACTACTGTAACTTCCCATCTAATAAAGCTGTATATATTTATTTATAGGTCTCACACTAATGTATATTCCTCTTATATCTGACATATAACTAGTGACAGACGTCCCTTTACTAACTGACCAGTGTAACCTCCCATCTAATAAAGCTGTATATATTTATGTATATGTTTCACACTAATGTATATTCCTCATATATCTGACATATAACTAGTGACAGACGTCCATTTACTGACTGACTACTGTAACCTCCCATCTGATAAAGCTGTATATATTTATTTATATGTTTCAGACTAATGTATATTCCTCATATATCTGACATATAACTAGTGACAGACGTCCCTTTACTGACTGACTACTGTAACCTCCCATCTGATAAAGCTGTATATATTTATTTATATGTTTCACACTAATGTATATTCCTCTTATATCTGACATATAACTAGTGACAGACGTCCCTTTAATAACTGACCAGTGTAACCTCCCATCTAATAAAGCTGTATATATTTATTTATATGTTTCACACTAATGTATATTCCTCATATATCTGACATATAACTAGTGACAGGCGTCCCTTTACTGACTGACTACTGTAACCTCCCATCTGATAAAGCTGTATATATTTATTTATATGTTTCACACTAATGTATATTCCTCTTATATCTGCCATATTACTAGTGACAGACGTCCCTTTACTAACTGACTACTGTAACCTCCCATCTGATAAAGCTGTATATATTTATTTATATGTTTCACACTAATGTATATTCCTCTTATATCTGACATATTACTAGTGACAGACGTCCCTTTACTAACTGACTAGTATAACCTCCCATCTAATAAAGCTGTATATATTTATTTATAGGTCTCACACTAATGTATATTCCTCTTATATCTGACATATAACTAGTGACAGACGTCCCTTTACTAACTGACCAGTGTGACCTCCCATCTAATAAAGCTGTATATATTTATTTATATGTTTCACACTAATGTATATTCCTCTTATATCTGACATATAACTAGTGACAGACGCCCCTTTACTAATGGACTAGTGTAACCTCCCATCTAATAAAGCTGCATATATTTATTTATATGTTTCACACTAATGTATATTCCTCTTATATCTGCCATATAACTAGTGACAGACGTCCCTTTACTAACTGACCAGTGTAACCTCCCATCTAATAAAGCTGTATATATTTATTTATTTATAGGTCTCACACTAATGTATATTCCTCTTATATCTGCCATATTACTAGTGACAGACGTCCCTTTACTGACTGACCAGTGTAACCGCCCATCTGATAAAGCTGTATATATTTATTTATATGTTTTACACTAATGTCACTATTCCTCTTATATCTGCCATATTACTAGTGACAAACGCCCCTTTACTAACTGGCTAGTATAACCTCCCATCTGATAAAGCTGTATATATTTATTTATAGGTCTCACACTAATGTATATTCCTCTTATATCTGACATATTACTAGTGACAGACATCCCTTTACTAACTGACCAGTGTAACCTCCCATCTGATAAAGCTGTATATATTTATTTATAGGTCTCACACTAATGTATATTCCTCTTATATCTGACATATAACTAGTGACAGACGTCCCTTTACTAACTGACCAGTGTAACCTTCCATCTAATAAAGCTGTATATATTTATTTATATGTTTCACACTAATGTATATTCCTCTTATATCTGCTCTATTACTAGTGACAGACGTCCCTTTACTAACTGACTAGTGTAACTTCCCATCCGATAAAGCTGTATATATTTATTTATAGGTCTCGCACTAATGTATATTCCTCCTCTTATATCTGCTCTATTACTAGTGACAGACATCCCTTTACTAACTGACCAGTGTAACCTCCCATCTGATAAAGCTGTATATATTTATTTATAGGTCTCACACTAATGTATATTCCTCTTATATCTGACATATAACTAGTGAAAGACGTCCCTTTACTGACTGACCAGTGTAACCTCCCATCTAATAAAGCTGTATATATTTATTTATATGTTTCACACTAATGTATATTCCTCTTATATCTGCCATATTACTAGTGACAGATGTCCCTTTACTAACTGACTACTGTAACCTCCCATCTGATAAAGCTGTATATATTTATTTATATGTTTCACACTAATGTATATTCCTCTTATATCTGACAAATTACTAGTGACAGATGTCCCTTTACTAACTGACCAGTGTAACCTTTCATCTAATAAAGCTGTATATATTTATTTATAGGTCTCACACTAATGTATATTCCTCTTATATCTGCCATATTACTAGTGACAGAGAGTTTAAGAGAAAAACATATAGTTTACAGCTGAACCCTGTATCTTCCATCTCTTTGTTAAAAAAAACGAAATCTCAATAACTCTGACCTTTCAGCAACTTTGCAGAACTCTGTCCAAAGTGACGAAAGACTTGCGACCGATATTAGGGACATTGTAACAGATTGTTGGAAACATGGCACACGCCAGTCATGAAGGGCAGTGCCTGACCCATGCCCCATGAGGGAGAGGGCAGCTCTGTTATTTTATTGCCCCCCCCCCTGCACTAGGAACATCCCCCCACCCACCCCCCATATACTGTGTGTTGTTTTCCACGTGAAGTTAGGAAAAATGCAACTTGTGTTTTTCATGCTCATTGCGGGAGGGGAATATTATCAAATTCAGAGTTTCCATGAGCCACGTTTGTGTGTAAAACTGTCAACTCTTGGGCGTGGGCCAGGGAATAATGATCGAAATATAAAGCTGAAAGGAAACTAGGTTTAAAGTTGGTTGGACAATGCACCATCTTTGGAAACATTTTTTTTTTTAACTTTTCCAGTTAGTACCTGAGGTAAGAGTTCACTAACACATCACAGTTATTTTGGTTTAATCCAGTTATATTCCCAAAACAAATACCATGTACAATCAGATCTGCAGAATATAGATACTAAATTGTATCCTGCGTTATTAACTTCTATAGAACCATAACCCCCAATGCAACCTCACCCTCTACACTAAACAAATATCATGTACAATCAGATGTGCAGTATATAGATACTAAATTGTATCCTGCGTTATTAACTCCTATAGAGCCATAACCCCCAATGCAACCTCACCCTCTACACTAAACAAATATCATGTACAATCAGATGTGCAGTATATAGATACTAAATTGTATCCTGCGTTATTAACTTCTATAGCGCCATAACCCCCAATGCAACCTCACCCTCTACACTAAACAAATATCATGTACAATCAGATGTGCAGTATATAGACTAAATTGTATCCTGTGTTATTAACTTCTATAGCGCCATAACCCCCAATGCAACCTCACCCTCTACACTAAACAAATATCATGTACAATCAGATGTGCAGTATATAGATACTAAATTGTATCCTGCGTTATTAACTCCTATAGAGCCATAACCCCCAATGCAACCTCACCCTCTACACTAAACAAATATCACGTACAAGCAGCAGATGTGCAATGTATAGATACTAAATTGTATCCTGGGTTATTAACTCCTATAGAGCCATAACCCCCAATGCAACCTCACCCTCTACACTAAACAAATATCACATACAAGCAGCAGATGTGCAATGTATAGATACTAAATTGTATCCTGGGTTATTAACTTCTATAGCGCCATAACCCCCAATGCAACCTCACCCTCTACACTAAACAAATATCATGTACAATCAGATGTGCAGTATATAGATACTAAATTGTATCCTGTGTTATTAACTCCTATAGAGCCATAACCCCCAATGCAACCTCACCCTCTACACTAAACAAATATCACGTACAAGCAGCAGATGTGCAATGTATAGATACTAAATTGTATCCTGCGTTATTAACTCCTATAGAGCCATAACCCCCAATACAACCTCACCCTCTACACTAAACAAATATCACATACAAGCAGCAGATGTGCAATGTATAGATACTAAATTGTATCCTGTAATATCTAAGTTAAATAAGAATAAACCTACTACAATTAACCATATAACTGTGCTTAGATATAAATGCATAATTGCCTTTGTATTTTATTTGCACTATAATCAATAGGGTGCGTGTTCCAGACATACGGTCCATATGTGCAGCCTCAGGGCATTGTAAGGTTGGATTTATGGAACTTCAGTGAGGCTAGTGGGATTTAAAGTTGTAATTTGTCCTCCCCAAAAATACTGTACAATCTGTCAATGGCTTGGCACAATGGTAATTAGGGTGATACATTGCCCCCTAAAATCTCTACCTTAGCCCCTGCTCTTGAAACAACCATGTATATTTTTCACAACTGAAAAGTTATTTTACCCTTTTGGCTGCCAGTAAAAAAAAAATATTAGTAAATACACATTAACAGAACTGATTTGACCCTAGACTGCCACTCACCTCCTTCTTTTCCATATGTGTAAGGCATTGAGACACTGGACCATTTCTAATTAGCTAATCATCAGATACTTTAAAAAAAAAACTGGACATTTAAGTGTTCAGAATGTTTGTGAAGCTTTTGCTAGAAGTCTGCTAAAATACTGGACTGTCCTGTTGAATACTGGACACCTGGCAACCCTAGTGGTGTGGTCCCCGTATTGTTATTGTTTCAGCAGCTATTAGTTGAAAATAAATCTTATCATTGTAAGCAACAACATAATTTATGTAAGAACTTACCTGATAAATTCATTTCTTTCATATTGGCCAGAGCTAGTGACGTATGTGATATACAATCCTACCAGGAGGGGCAAAGTTTCACCAAACCTCAAAATGCCTATAAATACACCCCTCACCACACCCACAATTCAGTTTAACGAATAGCCAAGTAGTGGGGTGATAAAATAAGGAGTAAAAAAGCATGCAAAAAGAGGAACTGGAAATAAAATTGTGCTTTTTATACAAAAATCATAACCACCATAAAAAAGGTGGGCCTCATGGACCCTTGCCAATAGGATAGAAATTAATTTATCAGGTAAGTTCTTACATAAATTATGTTTTCTTTCATGTAATTGGCAAGAGTCCATGAGCTAGTGACGCATGGGATAGAAATACCCAAGATGTGGGAGACCACAGGAGAGTTACTAGAAAGGGAGGGATAAAATAAAAACAGCTATTTCCGCTGAAAAAATTTAATCCACAAAAAAAATAAGTCTTTCTTTAAAAATTTCACATAAATTTCAAGAAAAAAACTTAAATCATAAGCAGAAGAATCAAACTGAAACAGCTGCCTGAAGAACTTTTCTACCAAAGACTGCTTCAGAAGAAGCAAATACATCAAAATGGTAGAATTTAGTAAAAGTATGCAAAGAAGACCAAGTTGCTGCTTTGCAAATCTGATTAACCGAAGCTTTATTCTTAAAAGCCCAAGAAGTGGCGACTGATCTAGTAGAATGAGCTGTAATTCTCTGAGGCGGAGACTGTCCGGCCTCTACATAAGCCTTGTGAATCAAAAGCTTTAACCAAGATGCCAAAGAAATGGCAGAGGCTTTCTGACCTTTCCTAGGACCAGAAAAAACAACAAATAGATTAGAAGTCTTCCTGACATCTTTAGTAGCTTCGACATATTTCAAAGCTCTTACAACATCCAAAGAATGTAGAGATATTTCAAGAGTATTCTTGAGATTAGGACACAAGGAAGGAACAACAATTTCTCTACTAATGTTGTTAGAATTCACAACCTTAGGAAGAAATTTAAACGAAGTACCCACAACAGCCTTATCCGGATGAAAAATTAAAAAAGGAGACTAAAAAGAGAAAGCAGACAATTCAGAAACTCGTCTAGCTGAAGAGATAGCCAAAAGGAACAACACTTTCCAAGAAAGTAGTTTAATATCTAAAGAATGCATAGGAGGAGAGATTGATTTAATAACAGGCTTGATACGAACTAAAGCATGAACAAAACAGTGAATATCAGGAAGATTAACAATTTTTCTGTGAAATAAATCAGAAAGAGCAGAGATTTGTCCCTTCAAAGTACTTGCAGACAAACCTTTATCCAAACCATCCTGAAGGAACTGTAAAATTCTAGGAATTCTAAAAGAATGCCAAGAGAATTTATGAGAAAAACACCATGAAATATAGGTTTTCCAAATCCGATAATAAATCTTTCTTGAAACAGACTTATTAGCCTGTAGCATAGTATTAATCACTGAGTCAGAGAAACCTCTATGACTAAGCACTAAGGCCCCTAGTTATCATTCAAGCCGTCAACCACAAATACGCTGGAATTCCGCAGCGTATTTGTGGCAAGGCTGATTCGCCTTAGTTATCAAGCCCTACACACCCGCAAAAGTAGAATATAGTGACGTAAGCTTCGATCCGCCAGACTCAGTCCGACACAGATCGATTCTTACGTCACTCCAGATGTTCCGAACGCAAGTTCGGCACAATCTGACTACTTTTGCTAGTTATCAAATGACTAGCAGGTACGCTTGACACTTTTCCGGCCCAGCGTACCTGGTTTTCAATCCATTGCCCTGGAGGCGGTGGATTCCATAGGAATCAATGGGAGTCTGACCATAGCGAAAGTTCATGTTCGCTGCTGCCCGACATTCCATTGATTCCTATGGGAAACGTCTGCACCTAACACCCTAACATGTACCCCAAGTCTAAACATCACTAATCTGCCCCCCCCACACCACCGCAACAAAATAATTTATTACCCCCTAAACCGCCGCTCCTGGAGCCCACCGCCACTCAAATAAACTTATTAACCCCTAAACCGCCGCTCCCGGAGCCCACCGCCACTCTAATAAACTTATTAACCCCTAAACTGCCGCTCCCGGACCCCGCCGCCACCTACATAATACCTATTAACCCCTATCCTGCCCCCACTATAATAAATTTATTAACCCCTATCCTGCCGATCCCGTACCCCACCGCAACTAAATAAATTGTTTAACCCCTAAACCGCCGCTCCCGGACCCCGCCGCAACCTATATTAAATTTATTAACCCCTAATCTGCCCCCCCCTACACCGTCGCCACCTATAATAAATTTATTAACCCCTATCCTGCTGATCCTGTACCCCGCCGCAACTAAATAAATTGTTTAACCCCTAAACCGCCGCCCCGGACCCCGCTGCAACCTATATTAAACTTATTAACCCCTAATCTGCCCCCCCCCTACACCGTCGCCACCTATAATAAATTTATTAACCCCTATCCTGCCCCCCCTATACCGCCGCCATCTATATTAAACTAATTAACCCCTAAACCTAAGTCTAACCCTAACACCCCCCTAACTTAAATATTATTTTAATAAATCTAAATAAAATTACTATTATTAACTAAATTAATCCTATTTAAAACTAAATACTTACCTATAAAATAAACCCTAATATAGCTACAATATAACTAATAATTATATTGTAGCTATTTTAGGATTTATTTTTATTTTACAGGCAAATTTCAATTTTTTTTAACTAGGCACAATAGCTATTAAATAGTTATTAACTATTTAATAGCTACATAGTTAAAATAAAGACAAATTTACCTGTAAAATAAAAGCTAACCTAAGTTACAATTACACCTAACACTACACTATCATTAAATAAATTATTCCTATTTAAAACTAAATACTTACCTGTAAAATAAACCCTAAGATAGCTACAATGTAATTAATAATTACATTGTAGCTATTTTAGGATTTATATTTATTTTACAGGTAACTTTGTATTTATTTTAACTAGGTAGAATAGTTATTAAATAGTTATTAACTATTTAATAACTACCTAGCTAAAATAAATACAAAATTACCTGCAAAATAAATCCTAACCTAAGTTACAATTAAACCTAACACTACATTATCATTAATTAAATTAAATTAATTATCTACAAATACCTACAATTAAATACAATTAAATAAACTAACTAAAGTACAAAAAAAAAAATATTACAAGATTTTTAAGATATTTACACCTAATCTAAGCCCCCTAATAAAATAACAAAGCCCCCTAAAATAAAAAAATGCCCTACCCTATTCTAAATTACGAAAGTTAACAGCTCTATTACCTTACCAACCCTTAAAAGGGCCTTTTGCGGGGCATTCCCCAAAGAAACCAGCTCTTTTGCCTGTAAAAAAAAAACCACAATACCACCCCCCAACATTACAACCCACCACCTACATACCCCTACTCTAACCCAAACCCCCCTTAAATAAACCTTACACTACCCCCCTGAAGATCATCCTACCTTTAGCCGTCTTCAGCCAGCCGACCACCGATGGAACAGAAGAGGACATCCGCAGCGGTCGAAGTCTTCATCCAAGGGGCGCTGAAGAGGTCTTCCATCCGATAGAAGTCTTCATCCATGCGGCGTCTTCAATCTTCATCCATCCGGAGCGGAGCGGAGCCATCTTCAAAGCAGCCGACGCGGAGCCATCTTCATCCACCGACACCTACTCGCCGAATGAATATTCCTTTAAGTGATGTCATCCAAGATGGCATCCCTCGAATTCTAATTGGCTGATAGGATTCTATCAACCAATTGGAATTAAGGTAGGGAAAATCTGATTGGCTGATCCAATCAGCCAATCAGATTGAGCTCGCATTCTATTGGCTGATCGGAACAGCCAATAGAATGCAAGCTCAATCTGATTGGCTGATTGGATCAGCCAATCGGATTGAACTTGAATCTGATTGGCTGATTGGATCAGCCAATCAGATTTTTCCTACCTTAATTCCAATTGGCTGATAGAATCCTATCAGCCAATCAGAATTCGAGAGACGCCATCTTGGATGACGTCACTTAAATGAATATTCATTCGGCGAGTAGGCTTCGGTGGATGAAGATGCTCCACGTCGGCTGCTTTGAAGATGGCACCGCTCCGCTCCGGATGGATGAAGATTGAAGACGCTGCCTGGATGAAGACTTCTATCGGATGGAAGACCTCTTCAGCGCCCCTTGGATGAAGACTTCGACCGCTGCGGATGTCTTCTTCTGTTCCATCGGTGGTCGGCTGGCTGAAGACGGCTAAAGGTAGGATGATCTTCAGGGGGGTAGTGTGAGGTTTATTTAAGGGGGGTTTGGGTTAGAGTAGGGGCATGTGGGTGGTGGGTTGTAATGTTGGGGGGTGGTATTGTGTTTTTTTTTACAGGCAAAAGAGCTGATTTCTTTGGGGCATGCCCTGCAAAAGGCCCTTTTAAGGGCTGGTAAGGTAATAGAGCTGTTAACTTTCGTAATTTAGAATAGGGTAGGGCATTTTTTTATTTTGGGGGATTTGTTATTTTATTAGGGGGCTTAGATTAGGTGTAATTAGCTTAAACATTTTGTAATATTTTTTTATTTTTTTGTAACTTAGTTTTATTATTTTTTGTACTTTAGTTAGTTTATTTAATTGTATTTAATTGTAGGTATTTGTAGATAATTAATTTAATTTTTTTTTTTTTTTTTTTTTTTTTTATTGAGATTCATTCAAGGTATACAAACACACATGTCAGAATAAGTTGTAGAAGTAAGGTTACAGAATGTAAAATGATTTTCATAAATCAAGTTATCCTTGAACAGAAATACAATATAACATCAAACTGTAATATGCACAATTAATACCCACCAAATTATAAGCCCTCTAAAAATAAACCTTTTAAGGCCACTCTTGGGCCTCACATGATCATACAATAAAATGTAACAGTATAGAAGGCCACAATGATCCGTAGGAGATCACTTTTGGATCTCAAAGTATGAATCTGCATTTTTTACTATATAAAGTATGATAATATGGTACTAGTGATTGTATATAGACAACAATATATACAGTCCAATTATATGCAATAGAGAATAGGGTTACTATAGGGCTTATTGTCCTATGCTCACGACGTGAGCCCACTGGAGTAAGGGGAATAAATAAGTATAAATGCTATGGAGGTTTGGTTGCTACAATGGAGCTATACATGTGCGCACATAACAGAACCTAGAAATCTAATACAACCAATGTAGGGTAACGGTGTTACTGATATCTATGTTGAGATAGTTCTCCTAATATCTATTACTCTCGCACGAGTATTGTCTCAGTTATCAGAAAGAGCAATGGCTGATTCACAGGAATACCTATAGGGCTTAGAGTAAATTGTGGTTGCTTAGGCCCCCCATGTATCTAAACTACCTTCAGCATATCAATTAAACAATTCTTATATGAGTGGAATCAAGCTAGCACACTAAAAAAAAGGCTATGTAAGATTCAGGAGTTATTAGGATGAGCGGTCAGGTTTCTCTCAATAATCATTGCTAGAACAATGTCTATGTACTTATCTTTCACCCTGCATGGAAAGCCACACCACCCCGGCCGCTGGCAGTGCGGTATCCTTCACATAAAATAAGGAGAAACTAGAGTCACAAGTGTGTTGGTCTATGTGAAACCCAAGTTACCAGTTAATGTGAACATCAAACATAGAGATCTCCAAAATCCCAACATAGCTTACTTAAATAACTTAGAGAACCACTTCCTCAAATATTGTGAATTGGCTAATGCCTTATTATACTTATTATCTGACAGGGAAGACCTATATTGATAATTCAGATGTTATTAGAGCCCTCAGTGTATGTCTGAACCAATATATCCATAAGCTCAAGATATAATGATAATGTACCTATCAATGGGAAAGAACCAATAGACAAAGTGTATTACCTGCTGACCTGTGACAAAATGTTATAATGAAGATTATCTTAAAGAGGCAAATGCCATAAGTGAACTATGTGAAGGAGAACTTGAACCAGTTAGCGTAACATAACCCCACAATGATAAGTTGTGGCCCCTGGTGTGTATCTTTAATGTCAGAAAGCAGGTAACAAACTATAGGAACATCAAATATACATATAAACATTAAAGTGGTAATTACTAATTGTAAAATTATGCGGGCAGGCCAATCAGGCAAATAAGCCATCATAAATGGTAGGACCTGAGCGAAATCAGAGAAGCAGACTACAAAGGAGTGATATATTTAAGCGAGCCATTATCCAATGCCACGCTTATACTGTTCCTTTAAGGTCGCTGATGAAAGTTGTGGAGGCCCTGCAGAATCATGTCTCTCAATGGCTTCCGTCTGAGTATCTCTTCTCAGCCTGTGCGTCTGAACTATAATCCACCAGTAGTTTAGGTAACTAGGGTCTAATGGAGTCTCTCCTGTCGATGTCAGCACAAACCTTACAACTGGGAGTTTTCTGGTTTCCTCCGGACTGATGTCGGTACAGCCAACTATGCACACTGAGTCCATTCCGAGACCCTTGGTGACTGCCATAAGAGGCATCATAAGTTCAACTCCACCATTTCGGGGATTGCGTGCAGATAGTCTCAGGGACAGGAGACCCTTCTTATCCGTGTGAGGCTTTATCATAGATCCGGGATTAGGTAGGGAAGCGGGTCCAATAATTGAAGTTGTGTTCTCCATCCTTATCTGTTGCGCAGTTGGAATGCTTTCCGGTGCTGCCGAATCACCACCCTGTTGTCCCTCTCTGAATGCATTCTGAATTGCCGTTAGGATATGTATTTCAAATAGAGCCCAACGTCTGCATATCAGATCTTCCAATGCTTGTGGCTCGGTAGAAAACATATGCTCCATATTTTATCTTCTTAGAATATCTAGATGTATAGCGCTAAAGGTCCGTAAGAGCCAGCTAGGATGGCTACGCAGTTACAGTTCATTGAGCTTATATTAAATTTCCAAACTGAAAAACTAGCATTTGAAGTTGTGATAAGTGCACTGAGCATATCTGTTTCTGGGATATAGTTTATATTGCCTTAGCAGTAGAATTTTGTAAAAAAATGTCCAGTAATAATAAATATATCCAGGAGCTCTATGAAAGTGCATCTTTCCTCCATGATGGCTAGCTCCGCCCCCCCTAATTTAATTTATTTAATGATAGTGTAGTGTTAGGTTTAATTGTAACTTAGGTTAGGATTTATTTTACAGGTAATTTTGTATTTCTTTTAGCTAGGTAGTTATTAAATAGTTAATAACTATTCTACCTAGTTAAAATAAATACAAAGTTACCTGTAAAATAAATATAAATCCTAAAATAGCTACAATGTAATTATTAATTACATTGTAGGTATCTTAGGGTTTATTTTACAGGTAAGTATTTAGTTTTAAATAGGAATAATTTATTTAATGATAGTGTAGTGTTAGGTGTAATTGTAACTTAGGTTAGTTTTCATTTTACAGGTAAATTTATCTTTATTTTAACTAGGTAGCTATTAAATAGTTAATAACTATTTAATAGCTATTGTGTCTAGTTAAAATAAATTGAAATTTGCTTGTAAAATAAAAATAAATCCTAAAATAGCTACAATATAATTATTAGTTATATTGTAGCTATATTAGGGTTTATTTTATAGGTAAGTATTTAGTTTTAAATAGGATTAATTTAGTTAATAAGAATAATATTTATTTAGATTTATTTAATTAATATTTAAGTTAGGGGGGTGTTAGGGTTAGACTTAGGTTTAGGGGTTAATAATTTTATTATAGGTTGCGGCGGTATGGGGGGGGCAGGATAGGGGTTAATAAATGTATTATAGGTGGCGACGGTGTGGGGGGGGCAGATTAGGGGTTAATAAGTTTAATATAGGTTGCAGCGGGGTCCGGGGGCGGCGGTTTAGGGGTTAAACAATTTATTTAGTTGCGGCGGGGTACAGGATCAGCAGGATAGGGGTTAATAAATTTATTATAGGTGGCAATGGTATGGGGGGGCAGGATAGGGGTTAATAGGTATTATGTAGGTGGCCGCGGGGTCCGGGAGCGGCGGTTTATGGGGTTAATCAGTTAATTAGAGTGGCGGTGGGCTCCGGGAGTGGCGGTTAAGGGGTTAATACATTTATTATAGTTTTGGCAGGGTCTAGGAGTGGCGGTTTAGGGGTTAATAACTTTATTTAGTTGCAGGGGGCTCCGGGGGCGCCGGTATAGGGGGTAGAACAGTGTAGTTTAGTGTAGGTGCTTAGTGACAGGGGTATCAATAAAGCTGGGAAAAAGCCGAAGAGCAGCGAGATTGGATGAGTGATAACTATCACAGTCCGCTGCTCATCGCCCCGTACTTGGTGCGTGGCTTTTTGACAGCTTTTTTGATAACTTTGGCGCACTAATTCAGGTCCGCGGCAGCAATGGTAGGCGAGTTTAGGCAGGCGTATTGGGCCGGCGAAGGCAGGTAAGTAGAAACGTTGATAACTAGAGGCCTAAGTGTTCAATTTTCCATACCTTAAAATTTAGCGATTTGAGATCCTGATGAGACAGAAGGTCTGGCCTTAAAGGAAGTGGCCACGGTTGGCAACTGGACATCCGGACAAGGTCCGCATACCAAAACCTGTGAGGCCATGCTGGTGCTATCAGAAACACATGCGATTGTTCCAATATGATCTTGGAGATTACCCTTGGAAGGAGAACTAGAGACGGAAAAATGTAAGCAGGTTGGTAAAACCAAGGAACTGCTAATGCATCCACCATCTCCGCATGAGGATCCCTGGACCTGGAAAGGTACCTGTGAAGCTTCTTGTTTAGATGGGAAACCATCAGATCTATTTCGGGGAGGCCCCACATCTGTACAATATAAAAAAATACATATGGATGGAGAGACCACTCCCCTGGATGTAAAGACTGACGACTGAGATAATCCGCTTCCCAATTGTCTACAGGGAGTGCAGAATTATTAGGCAAATTAGTATTTTGACCACATCATCCTCTTTATGCATGTTGTCTTACTCCAAGCTGTATAGGCTTGAAAGCCTACTACCAATTAAGCATATTAGGTGATGTGCATCTCTGTAATGAGAAGGGGTGTGGTCTAATGACATCAACACCCTATATCAGGTGTGCATAATTATTAGGCAACTTCCTTTCCTTTGGCAAAATGGGTCAAAAGAAGGACTTGACAGGCTCAGAAAAGTCAAAAATCGTGAGATGTCTTGCTGAGGGATGCAGCACTCTTAAAATTGCAAAGCTTCTGAAGCGTGATCATCGAACAATCAAGCGTTTCATTCAAAATAGTCAACAGGGTCGCAAGAAGCGTGTGGAAAAACCAAGGCGCAAAATAACTGCCCATGAACTGAGAAAAGTCAAGCGTGCAGCTGCCAAGATGCCACTTGCCACCAGTTTGGCCATATTTCAGAGCTGCAACATCACTGGAGTGCCCAAAAGCACAAGGTGTGCAATACTCAGAGACATGGCCAAGGTAAGAAAGGCTGAAAGACGACCACCACTGAACAAGACACACAAGCTGAAATGTCAAGACTGGGCAAAGAAATATCTCAAGACTGATTTTTCTAAGGTTTTATGGACTGATGAAATGAGAGTGAGTCTTGATGGGCCAGATGGATGGGCCCGTGGCTGGATTGGTAAAGGGCAGAGAGCTCCAGTCTGACTCAGACGCCAGCAAGGTGGAGGTGGAGTACTGGTTTGGGCTGGTATCATCAAAGATTAGCTTGTGGGGCCTTTTCGGGTTGAGGATGGAGTCAAGCTCAACTCCCAGTCCTACTGCCAGTTTCTGGAAGACACCTTCTTCAAGCAGTGGTACAGGAAGAAGTCTGCATCCTTCAAGAAAAACATGATTTTCATGCAGGACAATGCTCCATCACACACGTCCAAGTACTCCACAGCGTGGCTGGCAAGAAAGGGTATAAAAGAAGAAAATCTAATGACATGGCCTCCTTGTTCACCTGATCTGAACCCCATTGAGAACCTGTGGTCCATCATCAAATGTGAGATTTACAAGGAGGGAAAACAGTACACCTCTCTGAACAGTGTCTGGGAGGCTGTGGTTGCTGCTGCACGAAATGTTGATGGTGAACAGATCAAAACACTGACAGAATCCATGGATGGCAGGCTTTTGAGTGTCCTTGCAAAGAAAGGTGGCTATATTGGTCACTGATTTGTTTTTGTTTTGTTTTTGAATGTCAGAAATGTATATTTGTGAATGTTGAGATGTTATATTGGCTTCACTGGTAAAAATAAATAATTGAAATGGATATATATTTGTTTTTTGTTAAGTTGCCTAATAATTATGCACAGTAATAGTCACCTGCACACACAGATATCCCCCTAAAATAGCTATAACTAAAAACAAACTAAAAACTACTTCCAAAACTATTCAGCTTTGATATTAATGAGTTTTTTGGGTTCATTGAGAACATGGTTGTTGTTCAATAATAAAATTAATCCTCAAAAATACAACTTGCCTAATAATTCTGCACTCCCTGTACACCTGGAATATGTATCGCAGAAATTAGTCAGGAGTTGGATTCCACCCAAGAAAGTATCCGAGATACTTCTTTCATCGCTAAAGGACTGCGAGTCCTCCCTTGATGATTGACATATGCCACAGTTGTGATATTGTCTGTCTGAAAACAAATGAATAATTCTCTCTTTAATAGTGTCCAAGCCTGAAGAGCCCTGAAAATAGTACGGAGTTCTAAAATATTGATTGGTAACCTCGCCTCTTGAGGATTCCAAACTCCTTGTGCTGTCAGAGACCCCCAGACAGCTCCCCAACCTGTGAGACTTGCATCTGTTGAAATCACAGTCCAGGCAGGACAAACAAAAGAGGTCCCTTGAATAATCCGATGATGGAATAACCACCAGGACAGAGAGAGTTAAATGTTGGGATTTAAGTATATCAACTGTGATATCCGAGTATAATCCCTGCACCATTGATTCAGCCTGCAAAGCTGCAGAGGTCTCATATGAAAATCAGCAAAGGGGATCGCGTCCGATGCTGCAGTCATGAGACCTAAAACTTCCATGCTGTAAGGGTTAACTCTTTACTTGTATGTGTTACTGTCCCTTTAACTCTACCTGCCTATTTAAGGAACCTCCTTCCAGCCCTCATTGCTGGTTAACTGAGTTTTACCTAATCCGGATTGTGCTGCAACAAGTCAGTTTCCTCCAAGCTCTCTGAATCCAGTCTCTCTGATTACTGCAAGTACTGCTTGACACTACTAGCAAGTAGTGACTTCTTCCTACCGCCACCTCCTCTGCTGTTCTCAGAAGGCATCAGCTGGGACTCGCCAGCACACGCTGCTCAACAGCTGAGACACTCCAGCACACGCTGCTTCCTACATCATCAGCAGCAGACGAGTGCTTCTCTCCCTACCTCTCACGCTGCCATCTGCTCTGCATACAGTTCGCAACGGATGCGGCTTCTCTCCTAAAGGTCGATACCTCCAAACATTCAGGTCAGATCTTTTCACTTACATTCATGTTCCTGCTGTCTGTACTTAAACAAGAGGTATTGGACTATAAGTTCCTAACTTAGTCTTTAATAACGGCTCAACCTTTTATTGCTACTAGGTGGTCTTTTGGCATAATCATTTGTTACACTGTGTTCACTAACTCTGTAGCTATTGCCTTGTGAGTAGTTAGTTTGCTACTAACTGAGAACTGACCATCTCACGCCAGGCATAAAGCAAAGCACTAGGGTAACCTTCATACATACTCCGGTTCCCCTAGTGTAACATTTACATATATGTAATATGTTTACTGTTTCCTATTTCATGGTTTAAGCTTATTAAATAGAGAAACCTGCTGATAATAGTCACAAGACTCTTGTGATCTTACACATGCACATCGCCACTGAAGGGAATGATTGAGACTGAAGGTTTTAACAGGCAGAAACCAATTTAATTTGTCTCTTGTCTGTTAAAGACAAAGTCATGAACACTGAATCTATCTGGAAACCTAAAAAGGTGACCCTTGTCTGAGGAATCAAGGAACTCTTTGGTAAATTGATCCTCAACCATGTCTTCGAAGAAACAACACATGTTGATTTGTGTGAGATTCTGCTAAATTAAAAGATTAAGCCAGTACCAAGATATCATCCAAATGAGGAAACACCGCAATACCCTGCTCTCTGATTACAGATAGAAGGGCACCGAGAACCTTCAAAAAGATTTTTGGAGCTGTTGCTAGGCCAAATGGAAGAGCAACAAACTGGTAATGCTTGTCTAGAAAAGAGAATCTCAGAAACCGATAGTGGTCTGGATTAATCGGAATATGAAGATACGCATCCTGTAAGTCTATTGAGGACATGTAATGACTATGCTGAACAAAAGACAGAATAGTCCTTATAGTCACCATCTTGAAAGTTGGAACTCTTACAAAATGATTCAAAAACTTCAGATCCAGAACTGGTCTGAAAGAATTTTCCTTCTTTGGGACAATGAATAGATTTGAATAAAAACCCAGACCATGTTCCTGAATTGGAACTGGTACAATCACTCCTGAAAGCTCTAGATCTGAAACACATTTCAGAAAAGCCTGAGCTTTCACAGGATTTGTTGGAACGTGAGAGAGAAGAAATCTTCTCACAGGAGGTCTTATTCTAAAACCCATTCGATACCCCTGGGAGACAATATTCTGAATCCAATGATTCTGAATGGAACATGCCCAAACATCTTGAAATAATTTCAATCTGACACCCACCAGTAAAACTGGATCGAGGGATGCACCTTCATGCAGTCTTGAGGGCTGGCTTTGGTTTCTTGTAAGGCTTTGATTTATTCCAACTCGAGGAAGGCTTCCAATTGGAGCCAGAGTCCTTAGGGGAAGGAGTGGTTTTCTGTTCTCTATTCTGTCAAAAGGAATAAAAACGATTAGAAGCTCTAGATTTGCCTTTAGACTTTTTATCTTGAGGCAAAAAAACTCACTTCCCCCCCAGAAATAGTGGAAATAGTTGAATCCAACTAGGAACCAAACAAATTATTACCCTGGAATGAAAGAGATAGTAACCTAGATTTAGATACCATGTCAGCATTCCATGAGTTGAGCCATAAAGCTCTTCTAGCTAAAATAGCTAAAGACATAGATTTAACATTTATCTTGATGATATCAAAAATAGCATCACAGATAAAATAATTAGCATGTTGAAGCAAACTAACAATGCTATTCAAATCAGAGTCTTTTTCCCTTTGTGCTAAGCTATCCAACCAAAAGGTTGATGCAGCCGCAATATCAGCCATATAAATGGCAGGTCTGAGCATATAGCCAGAATGCAAATAAGCTTTCCTTAGATAAGATTCAATTTTCCTATCTAAAGGATCCTTAAAAGAGGTACTATCTTCCATAGGAATAGTGGTACGTTTAGCAAGAGTAGAAATAGCCCCAACAACCTTAGGGACTTTTTCCCAAAACTCTAATCTAGCCACTGGTAAAGGATACAACTTTTTAAACCTTGAAGAAGGAACAAAAGAAGTACCAGGCTTAGACCATTCCTTAGCAATCACATCAGAAATTGTATCAGGAACAGGAAAAACCTCAGGAGTAGTCACAGGAGGTTTATAGACAGAATTTAAACGTTTACTGGATTTATTATCAAGAGGACCAGACTCCTCAATATCCAAAGTTATTAACACTTCTTTTAACAAAGAACGAATATACTCAATCTTAAAAAGATAAGATGATTTATCAGTGTCAATGTCTGAAGTAGGATCCTCTGAACCAGAGAGATCCTCATCAGAGGAGGATATATCAGTATGTTTTCGGTCATTACAAATTTCATCAGTATTATGAGAAGTTTTAAAAGACCTTTTACCTTTATTTGAAGGAGGTATAGAAGCCATAGCCTTCTGTATCACATCAGCAATATCATTTTTCATATCAACAGGGATATCATGTAATTTAGATGTTGAAGAAACAACAGATACTGTACTAGCACTAATAGAAACCTTATCTACCTTCAAAAGCTTATCATGACAACTGTTACATACTACAGCTGGAGATATAATCTCCACTAGCTTACAACAGATACACTTAGCTTTGGTAGAATTGTGTTCAGGCAGCATGGTTCCTACAGCAGCTCTGAGACAGGATCAGATTGAGACATCTTGTATAATGTAAAAAAAGAAAAATAACATTAAACAGAAATATCTTATTTCCACATATAGCAGTTTCAGGAATGGGAAAAAATTTGCTAAATTTGGCAAAAAAAAAGCAAATAGCATAGCCCTCTGAGCATAAAGAAGGCAAGGAAGTGAGGTAAAATAAAACAAATTTTTTTGGCGCCAAGTATGCTGCACAACGCAAAAGGAAGTTGAGAAATTTTTTTTGTGCCAACAAACATCCGGTAATGACGCAACTCGCGTCATAACACAATTTCGAGCCAAACAACCTAGCATCAACTAAGACGCAGGAAATTACGAACTTGCTTCATGATGCAGGAAATGACGAACTTGCATCATGACCAACACACATTTGCGTCCCAAACAAATTTCTTGCGCCAAAAATGACGCAATAAATAACAGCATTTTGCACCCTCGCAAGCCTAATTTGCCCGCAAGCTTTCCAAGTAAAAACAAGTCAAGTTGAAAAAAGACTATACCCCAGGTAAGACAAACTTGCTAAACATGATTCCCATAATGAAACTGCTGGACTGCAAAGGGAAATACACATATACCTCACTCATGGCAAATATAAGTAGAATATCTATATTTAAAACTTTACATTAATACATAAAGCGCCAAACCATAGCTGAGAGTGTCTTAAAATAATGATACATACTTACCGAAAGACACCCATCCACATATAGCAGATAGCCAAACCAGTACTGAAAGCTATCAGCAGAGGTAATGGTATATAAGAGTATATTGTCAATCTGAAAAGGGAGGTAGGAGGTAGGAAAACCATAAAATCAAACAGGCGATACTTTCTTCACATCCCTCTGACAAACACTGTACTCTGAGAGGAATTGGGCTTCAGAATGATTAGAAGCGCTTATCATAGAAGAAATCATAAAAATGAAGCACAAACTTACTTCACCATCTCCATAGGAGGCAAAGTTTGTAAAACTGAATTGTGGGTGTGGTGAGGGGTGTATTTATAGGCATTTTGAGGTTTGGGAAACTAGCTCATGGACTCTTGCCAATTACATGAAAGAAATATACGCCTAGATTTAGAGTTTTGTCGGTAAAGACCCGCGAAGCTAACACTGCTTTTTTCTCCAGCGCACCCTTAAGACAACGCTGGTATTTAGAGTTGTCTGAGTGGCTGCGTTAGGCTCAGAAAAGGGAGCGTAGAGCAGAATTTACCTTCCCTTCAACTCTCAATACCAGCGTTGCCTACGGTAGCGGTAAGCTTGAAAAACGTGCTCGTGCACGATATCCCCATAGGATAAAATGTGGCTGAGCTGGGTGGAAAAAAACCTAACACCTGCAAAAAAGCAGCGTTCAGCTCCTAGCGCAGCCCCATTGTTTCCTATGGGGAAACACTCTCTAAGTCTGCACCTAACACCCTAACATGAACCCTGAGTCTAAACACCCCTAGCCTTACACTTATTAACCCCTAATCTGCCGCCCCCGCTATCGCTGACACCTGCATTATATTATTAACCCCTAATCTGCTGCTCCGGACACCGCCGCAACCTACATTATACTTATGAACCCCTAATCTGCTGCCCCTAACATCGCCAACACCTATATTATATTTATTACCCCCTAATCTGTCCCCCCAACATCGCCGCTACCTTACCTACACTTATTAACCCCTAATCTGCCGACCGGACATCGCCGCCACTATAATAAATGTATTAACCCCTAACCCGCCACACTCCCGCCTCGCAAACACTATAATTTTTTTTATTAACCACTAATCTGCCCTCCCTAACATCGCCGCCACCTACCTACAATTATTAACCCCTAATCTGCCGCCCCCAACGTCGCCGCTACTATAATAAAGTTATTAACCCCTAAACCTAAGTCTAACCCTAACACCCCCCTAACATAAATATAATTTAAATAAAACGAAATAATATTCCTATAATGAAATAAATTAATCCTATTTAAAACTGAATACTTACCAATAAAATAAACCCTAATATAGCTACAATATAACTAATAATTACATTGTAGCTATTTTAGGATTTATATTTATTTTACAGGCAACTTTGTATTTATTTTAACTGGGTACAATAGTTATTAAATAGTTAAAAACTATTTAATAGCTACCTAGTTAAAATAAGTACAAAATTACCTGTAAAATAAATCCTAACCTAAGTTACAAATACACTACACTATCATTAAATTAATTAAATAAATTAACTACAATTAGCTAAACTAAACTTAGCTAACACTAAATTACAAAAAATAAAAAAAATTACAAGAAGTTTAAACTAATTACACCTAATCTAAGCCCCCTAATAAAATAAAAAATCTCCCCAAAATAAAAAAAATGCCCTACCCTATTCTAAATTACCAAGTAACCAGCTCTTTTACCTGCCATTAAAAGGGCTTTTTTGCGGGGCATTGCCCCAAAGTAATCAGCTCTTTTACCTGTAGGGTTAGGGTTAGATTTAGGGTTAGACTTAGATTTAGGGGTAACTTTATTATAAAAGCGGCGACGTTGGGGGTGGCAGATTAGGGGTTAATAATTGTAGGTATGTGGCGGCGATGTTAGGGAGGGCAGATTAGGGGGTTAATAAAATGTATTATAGTGTTTGCGAGGCGGGAGTGCGGCAGGTTAGGGGTTAATACATTTATTATAGTGGCGGCGATGTCCGGTCGGCAGATTAGGGGTTAATAAGTGTAGGTAAGGTAGCGGCGACGATTAGGGGTTAATAAATATAATATAGGTGTCGGCGATGTTAGGGGCAGCAGATTAGGAGTTCATAGGTATAATGTAGGTGGTGGCGGTGTCCGGTCGGCAGATATGGGGTTAAAAATTTTTATTAGAGGGTTGGTGATGTGGGGGGGGGGGGGCTCGGTTTAGGGGTACATAGGTAGTTTATGGGTGTTAGTGTACTTTATAGCACAGTAGTTAGGAGCTTTATATTCCGGCGTTAGCCCATAAAGCTCTTAACTACTGACTTTTTTTGCGGTAGGAGTCTTGTCGGTAGAGGCTCTACCGCTCACTTCTTCCAAGACTCCAAATACCAGCGTTAGGCAAATCCCATAGAAAAGATAGGATACGCAATTGACGTATGGGGATCTGTGGTAGCCTGGAGTTGCGGAAACAAAGTGAGCGGTAGACCCTTTCCTGGGTGACTCTAATTACCAGCAGGCGGTAAAAAGCAGCGTTAGGACCCCTAAACGCTGCTTTTGACGGCTAACGCCAAACTCTAAATCTAGCCGATAGTTTGCAGAACAGATTTAAAATGACTTTTTAAAAAAAGATTTATTTCCCATAAAAAAAAAAGTTTAATACTGCATAAAAACATAATTTATGCTTACCTGACAAATTTATTTCTCTTGTAGTGTATCCAGTCCACGGATCATCCATTACTTATGGGATATTCTCCTTCCCAACAGGAAGTTGCAAGAGGATCACCCACAGCAGAGCTGCTATATAGCTCCTCCCCTCACTGCCATATCCAGTCATTCGACCGAAACAAGACGAGAAAGGAGAAACCATAGGGTGCAGTGGTGACTGTAGTTTAATTAAATTTTAGACCTGCCTTAAAATGACAGGGCAGGCCGTGGACTTGATACACTACAAGAGAAATAAATTTATCAGGTAAGCATAAATTATGTTTTCTCTTGTTAAGTGTATCCAGTCCACTGATTATCCATTACTTATGGGATACCAATACCAAAGCTAAAGTACACGGATGATGGGAGGGACAAGGCAGGGATTAAGCGGAAGGAACCACTGCCTGAAGAACCTTTCTCCCAAAAACAGCCTCCGAAGAAGCAAAAGTATCAAATTTGTAAAATTTTGAAAAAGTGTGAAGCGAAGACCAAGTCGCGGCCTTGCAAATCTGTTCAACAGAGGCCTCATTTTTAAAGGCCCAGGTGGAAGCCACAGCTCAAGTTGAATGAGCTGTAATTCTTTCAGGGGGCTGCTGTCCAGCAGTCTCATAGGCTAGGTGTATAATACTCCGAAGCCAAAAGGAAAGAGAGGTTGCCGAAGCTTTTTGACCTCTCCTCTGTCCAGAATAAACGACAAACAGGGAAGATGTTTGACGAAAATCTTTAGTAGCTTGTAAGTAAAACTTCAAGGCACGGACTACGTCCAGATTATGTAAAAGACGTTCCTTCTTTGAAGAAGGATTATGACACAATCTCTTGATTGATATTCTTGTTAGAAACCACCCTAGGTAAAAACCCAGGTTTGGTACGCAGAACTACCTTATCTGCATGAAAAATCAGATAAGGAGAATCACATTGTAAGGCAGATAGCTCAGAGACTCTCCGAGCCGAGGAAATAGCCATCAAAAACAGAACTTTCCAAGATAAAAGCTTAATATTAATGGAATGAAGGGGTTCAAACGGAACTCCTTGAAGAACTTTAAGAACCAAGTTTAAGCTCCATGGGGGAGCAACAGGTTTAAACACAGGCTTAATTCTAACCAAAGCCTGACAAAATGCCTGGACGTCTGGAACTTCTGCCAGACGCTTGTGCAAAAGAATAGACAGAGCAGAAATCTGTCCCTTTAAGGAACTAGCTGATAATCCTTTGTCCAAACCCTCTTGGAGAAAGGACAATATCCTAGGAATCCTAACCTTACTCCATGAGTAATTCTTGGATTCACACCAGTAAAGATATTTACGCCATATCTTGTGATAGATTTTCCTGGTAACAGGCTTTCGTGCCTGTATTAAGGTATCAATGACTGACTCGGAGAAGCCACGCTTTGATAGAATCAAGCGTTCAATCTCCATGCAGTCAGTCTCATAGAAATTAGATTTGGATGATTGAAAGGACCTTGTATTAGAAGGTCCTGTCTTAGAGGCAGAGTCCATGGTGGAAAGGATGACATGTCCACTAGGTCTGCATACCAGGTCCTTCGTGGCCACGCAGGCGCTATTAGAATCACCAATGCTCTCTCCTTTTTGATTTTGGCAATCAGTCGAGGGAGCAGAGGAAATGGTGGAAACACATAAGCCAGGTTGAAGAACCAAGGCGCTGCTAGAGCATCTATCAGCGTCGCTTCTGGGTCCCTGGACCTGGATCCGTAACAAGGAAGCTTGGCGTTCTGGCGAGACGCCATGTCCAACTCTGGTTTGCCCCAACGATGAATCAACTGAGCAAACACCTCCGGATGGAGTTCCCACTCCCCCGGGTGAAAAGTCTGCCGCCTCCCAGTTCTCGACGCCTGGGATATGGATTGCTGACAGGTGGCAAGAGTGAGTCTCTGCCCAGCGAATTATTTTTGAGACTTCTAACATCGCTAGGGAACTCCTGGTTCCCCCTTGATGGTTGATGTAAGCCACAGTCGTGATATTGTCCGACTGAAATCTGATGAACCTCAGTGTTGCTAACTGAGGCCAAGCCAGAAGAGCATTGAATATTGCTCTTAACTCCAGAATATTTATCGGAAGGAGTTTCTCCTCCTGAGTCCACAATCCCTGTGCCTTCAGGGAGTTCCAGACTGCACCCCAACCTAGAAGGCTGGCATCTGTTGTTACAATTGTCCAATCTGGCCTGCGAAAGGTCATACCCTCGGACAGGTGGACCCGAGACAACCACCAGAGAAGAGAATCTCTGGTCTCTTGATCCAGATTTAGCAGAGGGGACAAATCTGTGTAATCCCCATTCCACTGACTTAGCATGCATAATTGCAGCGGTCTGAGATGTAGGCGCGCAAATGGCACTATGTCCATTGCCGCTACCATTAAGCCGATCACCTCCATACACTGAGCCACTGAAGGGCGCGGAATGGAATGAAGAATACGGCAAGCATTTAGAAGCTTTGATAACCTGGACTCCGTCAGGTAAATTTTCATCTCTACAGAATCTATAAGAGTCCCTAAGAAGGAGACTCTTGTGAGTGGGGATAGAGAACTCTTTTCCTTGTTCACTTTCCACCTGTACGATCTCAGAAATGCCAGAACTATCTCTGTATGAGACTTGGCAATTTGAAAGCTTGACGCCTGTATCAGGATGTCGTCTAGATACGGAGCCACCGCTATGCCTCGCGGTCTTAGAACCGCCAGAAGTGAGCACGGAACCTTCGTAAAGATTCTCGGGGCTGTAGCCAACCTGAAGGGAAGAGCTACAAATTGGTAATGCCTGTCTAGAAAGGTAAACCTTAGGAACCGATGATGATCTTTGTGAATCGGTATGTGAAGGTAGGCATCCTTTAAGTCCACTGTGGTCATGTACTGACCCTCTTGGATCATGGGTAGGATGGTCCGAATAGTTTCCATTTTGAAAGATGGAACTCTGAGGAATTTGTTTAAGATCTTTAGATCCAAAATCGGTCTGAAGGTTCCCTCTTTTTTGGGAACCACAAACAGATTTGAATAAAAACCCTGTCCTTGTTCCGTCCGCGGAACTGGATGGATCACTCCCATTACTAGGAGGTCTTGCACACAGCGTAGGAATGCCTCTTTCTTTATCTGATTTGCAGATAACCTTGAAAGATGAAATCTCCCTTGTGGAGGGGAAGCTTTGAAGTCCAGAAGATATCCCTGAGATATGATCTCCAACGCCCAGGGATCCTGAACATCTCTTGCCCACGCCTGGACGAAGAGAAAAAGTATGCCCTCTACTAGATCCATCGCCGGATAGGGGGCCGTTCCTTCATGCTGTCTTAGAGGCAGCAGCAGGCTTTCTGGCCTGCTTGCCTTTGTTCCAGGACTGGTTAGGTTTCCAGGCCTGCTTAGATTGAGCAAAAGTTCCCTCTTGTCTTGAAGCGGAGGAAGTTGATGCTGCACCTGCCTTGGAATTTCGAAAGGCACGAAAATTAGACTTTTGGCCTTTGATTTGGCCCTGTCCTGAGGAAGGGTATGACCCTTACCTCCAGTAATGTCAGCAATAATTTCTTTCAAACCAGGCCCAAATAAGGTCTGCCCCTTGAAAGGAATGTTGAGTAATTTAGACTTTGAAGTCACATCAGCTGACCAGGATTTGAGCCATAGCGCCCTACGCGCCTGGATGGCGAATCCGGAATTCTTAGCCGTTAGTTTAGTCAAAAGAACAATGGCATCAGAAACAAATGAGTTAGCTAGCTTAAGAGTTCTAAGCTTGTCAACAATTTCAGTCAATGGAGCTGTATGGATGGCCTCTTCCAGGGCCTCAAACCAGAATGCCGCCGCAGCAGTGACAGGCGCAATGCATGCAAGGGGCTGTAAAATAAAACCTTGTTGAATAAACATTTTCTTAAGGTAACCCTCTAATTTTTTATCCATTGGATCTGAAAAAGCACAACTGTCCTCAACCGGGATAGTGGTACGCTTTGCTAAAGTAGAAACTGCTCCCTCCACCTTAGGGACAGTCTGCCATAAGTCCCGTGTAGTGGCATCTATTGGAAACATTTTTCTAAATATAGGAGGTGGGGAAAAGGGCACACCGGGCCTATCCCACTCCTTACTAATAATTTCTGTAAGCCTTTTAGGTATTGGAAAAACATCAGTACTCACCGGCACTGCATAGTATTTATCCAGCCTACACAATTTCTCTGGCACTGCAATTGTGTCACAGTCATTCAGAGCAGCTAATACCTCCCCAAGCAATACACAGAGGTTCTCAAGCTTAAATTTAAAATTAGAAATCTCTGAATCAGGTCTCCCCGAATCAGAGACGTCACCCACAGACTGAAGCTCTCCGTCCTCAGGTTCTGCATATTGTGACACAGTATCAGACATGGCTCTTACAGCATCTACGCGCTCTGTATCTCATCTAACCCCAGAGCTATCGCGCTTGCCTTTCAATTCAGGCAATCTGGATAATACCTCTGACAGGGTATTATTCATGATTGCAGCCATGTCCTGCAAAGTAATCGCTATGGGCGTCCCTGATGTACTTGGCGCCATATTAGCGTGCGTCCCTTGAGCGGGAGGCGAAGGGTCCGACACGTGGGGAGAGTTAGTCGGCATAACTTCCCCCTCGACAGACCCCTCTGGTGACAATTCTTTTATAGATAAAGACTGATCTTTACTGTTTAAGGTGAAATCAATACATTTAGTACACATTCTCCTATGGGGCTCCACCATGGCTTTTAAACATAATGAACAAGTATCCTCTGTTTCAGACATGTTTGTACAGACTAGCAATGAGACTAGCAAGCTTGGAAAACACTTTAAAGCAAGTTAACAAGCAATATTAAAAACGTTACTGTGCCTTTAAGAGAAACAAATTTTGTCATAATTTGAAATAACAGTGAAAAAAGGCAGTTACACTAACAAAATTTTTACAGTGTATGTAACAAGTCAGCAGAGCATTGCACCCACTTGCAAATGGATGATTAACCCCTTAATAACAAAAACAGAATAATAAATGACAAAAACGTTTTTTAAACACAGTCACAACAACTGCCACAGTCTACTGTGATTGTTACCCTCCTCAAACACGACTTTGAAGCCTTTTGAGCCCTTCAGAGATGTCCTGTATCATGCAGAGGGAAGCTGAGTGTCTCTGTCAGTATTTTTATCTGCACAGAAAAGCACTAAAATAGGCCCTTCCCACTCATATTGCAACAGTGGAAAGCTTCAGGAAACTGTCTCTAGGCAGAAATCAAACCAGCCATGTGGAAAAAAACTAGGCCCCAATAAGTTTTGTCACCAAACATATATAAAAGCGATTAACATGCCAGCAAACGTTTTATATTACATTTTTATAAGAGTATGCATCTCTATTAATAAGCCTGATACCAGTAGCTATCACTGCATTTAAGGCTTTACTTACATTAATCCGGTATAAGCAGCATTTTCTAGCAAATTCCATCCCTAGAAAAATATTAACTGCACATACCTTATTGCAGGAAAACCTGCACGCCATTCCCTCTCTGAAGTTACCTCACTCCTCAGAATATGTGAGAACAGCCATGGATCTTAGTTACTTCTGCTAAGATCATAGAAAATGCAGGCAGATTCTTCTTCTAAATACTGCCTGAGATAAACAGCACACTCCAGTACCATTTAAAAATAACAAACTTTTGATTGAAGAAATAAAGTAAGTATAAAACACCACTCTCCTCTTACGACCTCCATCTTCGTTGAGGGTTGCAAGAGAATGACTGGATATGGCAGTGAGGGGAGGAGCTATATAGCAGCTCTGCTGTGGGTGATCGTCTTGCAACTTCCTGTTGGGAAGGAGAATATCCCATAAGTAATGGATGATCCGTGGACTGCATACACTTAACAAGAGAAATAACATTTTTATTTTCTTGCGTTTCCTGTAATTCACCTGTAAAAACTGTGTTTGTTTCATTCCACGAAGAGACTGCATTAATATCTAGGCCTTGATGATCGTAACATCCACAATGTGGCGATATATTCAAAAGGGATCTGTTGCGGGAACGAGATTACTGGTGAAAGATAAAAAAATACTGACAGCAGTGTTTAAAGGCATTTTACTATACATCTCAGTGGGTGGCGATGATATATTTAATGCAGCATAAACTACATTGAAAATGTAATGTAAATTATCTCTATTACACAGGTACATTGCATATTTTGGGTATTCGGTACACAACCGAATAAACAAACAGCTGCCTACACTAATTAAAAGAATAAAGAAAGAATGTATTCATGAAAAGCTTTAATACATTTGTTGGGGGTTATGGTGCTTTAGGGGTGAATAGAGTTGTGGGCTTAGATTGAGGTTGGGGTTATGGTGCTTTAAGGGTTACTGTATGTGAGGGTTATGGCACTTTATAGGTATATACAATGATTTATTTATATGTATTCTATTGTATAATTCAATAATATGTATTATAAGTAGTGTCACTATTTTAATAAGGTTTTATTTTTATTTTTGCATTTTTTTTTATAGGAAGATTTATTTTTTGTGATATTAATGTCATAGAAGATATTATCCATGACTTTATAGTTTTACATAACTGCATTTAACTATGAAATGTTAAAAAAACATAATTTATGTAAGAACTTACCTGATAAATTCATTTCTTTCATATTAGCAAGAGTCCATGAGCTAGTGACGTATGGGATATACATTCCTACCAGGAGGGGCAAAGTTTCCCAAACCTCAAAATGCCTATAAATACACCCCTCACCACACCCACAATTCAGTTTAACGAATAGCCAAGAAGTGGGGTGATAAAAAAGTGCGAAAGCATATAAAATAAGGAATTGGAATAATTGTGCTTTATACAAAATCATAACCACCACAAAAAAAGGGCGGGCCTCATGGACTCTTGCTAATATGAAAGAAATGAATTTATCAGGTAAGTTCTTACATAAATTATGTTTTCTTTCATGTAATTAGCAAGAGTCCATGAGCTAGTGACGTATGGGATAATGACTACCCAAGATGTGGATCTTTCCACACAAGAGTCACTAGAGAGGGAGGGATAAAATAAAGACAGCCAATTCCTGCTGAAAATAATCCACACCCAAAATAAAGTTTAACGAAAAACATAAGCAGAAGATTCAAACTGAAACCGCTGCCTGAAGTACTTTTCTACCAAAAACTGCTTCAGAAGAAGAAAATACATCAAAATGGTAGAATTTAGTAAAAGTATGCAATGAGGACCAAGTTGCTGCTTTGCAGATCTGGTCAACCGAAGCTTCATTCCTAAACGCCCAGGAAGTAGAAACTGACCTAGTAGAATGAGCTGTAATTCTCTGAGGCGGAGTTTTACCCGACTCAACATAGGCAAGATGAATTAAAGATTTCAACCAAGATGCCAAAGAAATGGCAGAAGCTTTCTGGCCTTTTCTAGAACCGGAAAAGATAACAAATAGACTAGAAGTCTTACGAAAAGATTTCGTAGCTTCAACATAATATTTCAAAGCTCTAACAACATCCAAAGAATGCAACGATTTCTCCTTAGAATTCTTAGGATTAGGACATAATGAAGGAACCACAATTTCTCTACTAATGTTGTTGGAATTCACAACTTTAGGTAAAAAATCAAAAGAAGTTCGCAACACTGCCTTATCCTGATGAAAAATCAGAAAAGGAGACTCACAAGAAAGAGCAGATAATTCAGAAACTCTTCTGGCAGAAGAGATGGCCAAAAGGAACAAAACTTTCCAAGAAAGAAATTTAATGTCCAATGAATGCATAGGTTCAAACGGAGGAGCTTGAAGAGCTCTCAGAACCAAATTCAAACTCGAAGGAGGAGAAATTGACTTAATGACAGGTTTTATACGAACCAAAGCTTGTACAAAACAATGAATATCAGGAAGAATAGCAATCTTTCTGTGAAAAAGAACAGAAAGAGCAGAGATTTGTCCTTTCAAAGAACTTGCGGACAAACCCTTATCTAAACCATCCTGAAGGAACTGTAAAATTCTCGGTATTCTAAAAGAATGCCAGGAAAAATGATGAGAAAGACACCAAGAAATATAAGTCTTCCAGACTCTATAATATATCTCTCGAGATACAGATTTACGAGCCTGTAACATAGTATTAATCACAGAGTCAGAGAAACCTCTTTGACCAAGAATCAAGCGTTCAATCTCCATACCTTTAAATTTAAGGATTTCAGATCCTGATGGAAAAAAGGACCTTGTGACAGAAGGTCTGGTCTTAACGGAAGAGTCCACGGTTGGCAAGAGGCCATCCGGACAAGATCCGTATACCAAAACCTGTGAGGCCATGCCGGAGCTACCAGCAGAACAAACGAGCATTCCTTCAGAATCTTGGAGATTACTCTTGGAAGAAGAACTAGAGGCGGAAAGATATAGGCAGGATGATACTTCCAAGGAAGTGATAATGCATCCACTGCCTCCGCCTGAGGATCCCTGGATCTGGACAGATACCTGGGAAGTTTCTTGTTTAGATGGGACGCCATCAGATCTATTTCTGGAAGTTCCCACATTTGAACAATCTGAAGAAATACCTCTGGGTGAAGAGACCATTCGCCCGGATGCAACGTTTGGCGACTGAGATAATCCGCTTCCCAATTGTCTACACCTGGGATATGAACCGCAGAGATTAGACAGGAGCTGGATTCCGCCCAAACCAAAATTCGAGATACTTCTTTCATAGCCAGAGGACTGTGAGTCCCTCCTTGATGATTGATGTATGCCACAGTTGTGACATTGTCTGTCTGAAAACAAATGAACGATTCTCTCTCCAGAAGAGGCCAAAACTGAAGAGCTCTGAAAATTGCACGGAGTTCCAAAATATTGATCGGTAATCTCACCTCCTGAGATTCCCAAACTCCTTGTGCCGTCAGAGATCCCCACACAGCTCCCCAACCTGTGAGACTTGCATCTGTTGAAATTACAGTCCAGGTCGGAAGCACAAAAGAAGCCCCCTGAATTAAACGATGGTGATCTGTCCACCATGTTAGAGAGTGTCGAACAATCGGTTTTAAAGATATTAATTGAGATATCTTCGTGTAATCCTTGCACCATTGCTTCAGCATACAGAGCTGAAGAGGTCGCATGTGAAAACGAGCAAAGGGGATCGCGTCCGATGCAGCAGTCATAAGACCTAGAATTTCCATGCATAAGGCTACCGAAGGGAATGATTGTGACTGAAGGTTTCGACAAGCTGTAATCAACTTTAGACGTCTCTTGTCTGTTAAAGACAGAGTCATGGACACTGAATCCATCTGGAAACCCAGAAAGGTTACCCTTGTCTGAGGAATCAAAGAACTTTTTGGTAAATTGATCCTCCAACCATGATCTTGAAGAAACAACACAAGTCGATTCGTATGAGATTCTGCTAAATGTAAAGACTGAGCAAGTACCAAGATATCGTCCAAATAAGGAAATACCACAATACCCTGTTCTCTGATTACAGACAGCAGGGCACCGAGAACCTTTGTAAAAATTCTTGGAGCTGTAGCTAGGCCAAACGGCAGAGCCACAAACTGGTAATGCTTGTCCAGAAACGAGAATCTCAGGAACTGATAATGATCTGGATGAATCGGAATATGCAGATATGCATCCTGTAAATCTATTGTGGACATATAATTCCCTTGCTGAACAAAAGGTAAGATAGTCCTTACAGTTACCATCTTGAACGTTGGTATCCTTACATAACGATTCAATATTTTTAGATCCAGAACTGGTCTGAAAGAATTCTCCTTCTTTGGTACAATGAAGAGATTTGAATAAAACCCCATCCCCTGTTCCGGAACTGGAACTGGCATAATTACTCCAGTCAACTCTAGATCTGAAACACATTTCAGAAATGCTTGAGCTTTTACTGGATTTACTGGGACACGGGAAAGAAAAAATCTCTTTGCAGGAGGTCTTAACTTGAAACCAATTCTGTACCCTTCTGAAACAATGCTCTGAATCCAAAGATTGTGAACAGAATTGATCCAAATTTCCTTGAAAAAATGTAACCTGCCCCCTACCAGCTGAGCTGGAATGAGGGCCGCACCTTCATGTGGACTTAGAAGCAGGCTTTGCCTTTCTAGCTGGCTTGGATTTATTCCAGACTGGAGATGGTCTCCAAACTGAAACTGCTCCTGAGGATGAAGGATCAGGCTTTTGTTCTTTGTTGAAACGAAAGGAACGAAAACGATTATTAGCCCTGTTTTTACCCTTAGATTTTTTATCCTGTGGTAAAAAAGTTCCTTTCCCACCAGTAACAGTTGAAATAATGGAATCCAACTGAGAACCAAATAATTTGTTACCCTGGAAAGAAATGGAAAGTAAAGTTGATTTAGAAGCCATATCAGCATTCCAAGTTTTAAGCCATAAAGCTCTTCTAGCTAAAATAGCTAGAGACATAAACCTGACATCAACTCTGATAATATCAAAAATGGCATCACAGATAAAATTATTAGCATGCTGAAGAAGAATAATAATATCATGAGAATCACGATGTGTTACTTGTTGCGCTAAAGTTTCCAAACAAAAAGTTGAAGCTGCAGCAACATCAGCCAAAGATATAGCAGGTCTAAGAAGATTACCTGAACACAGATAAGCTTTTCTTAGAAAGGACTCAATTTTCCTATCTAGAGGATCCTTAAACGAAGTACCATCTGACGTAGGAATAGTAGTACGTTTAGCAAGGGTAGAAATAGCCCCATCAACTTTAGGGATCTTGTCCCAAAATTCTAATCTGTCAGACGGCACAGGATATAATTGCTTAAAACGTTTAGAAGGAGTAAATGAATTACCCAAATTATCCCATTCTTTGGAAATTACTGCAGAAATAGCATTAGGAACAGGAAAAACTTCTGGAATAACCACAGGAGCTTTAAATACCTTATCTAAACGTTTAGAATTAGTATCAAGAGGACCAGAATCCTCTATTTCTAAAGCAATTAGTACTTCTTTAAGTAAAGAACGAATAAATTCCATTTTAAATAAATATGAAGATTTATCAGCATCAACCTCTGAGACAGAATCCTCTGAACCAAAGGAATCATCAGAATCAGAATGATGATGTTCATTTAAAAATTCATCTGTAGGGAGAGAAGTTTTAAAAGATTTTTTACGTTTACTAGAAGGAGAAATAACAGACATAGCCTTCTTTATGGATTCAGAAACAAAATCTCTTATATTATCAGGAACATTCTGCACCTTAGATGTTGAAGGAACTGCAACAGGCAATGGTACTTTACTAAAGGAAATATTATCTGCTTTAACAAGTTTGTCATGACAATCAATACAAACAACAGCTGGAGGAATAGCTACCAAAAGTTTACAGCAGATACACTTAGCTTTGGTAGATTCAGCACTTGACAGCGATTTTCCTGTAGTATCTTCTGACTCAGATGCAACGTGAGACATCTTGCAATATGTAAGAGAAAAAACAACATATATATAAAGCAAAATTGATCAAATTCCTTAAATGACAGTTTCAGGAATGGGAAAAAATGCCAAAGAACAAGCTTCTAGCAACCAGAAGCAATAAAAAATGAGACTTAAATAATGTGGAGACAAAAGTGACGCCCATATTTTTTCGCGCCAAATAAGACGCCCACATTATTAGGCGCCTAAATGCTTTTTGGCGCCAAAAATGACGCCACATCCGGAACGCCGACATTTTTGGCGCAAAATAACGTCAAAAAATGACGCAACTTCCGGCGACACGTATGACACCGGAAACGGAAATAGAATTTTTGCGCCAAAAAAGTCAGCGCCAAGAATGACGCAATAAAATGAAGCATTTTCAGCCCCCGCGAGCCTAACAGCCCACAGGGAAAAAGTCAAATTTTAAGGTAAGAAAAATGTTAAATTAAAATGCATTATCCCAAATATGAAACTGACTGTCTGAAAATAAGGAAAGTTGAACATTCTGAGTCAAGGCAAATAAATGTTTGAATACATATATTTAGAACTTTATAAACAAAGTGCCCAACCATAGCTAGGAGTGTCACAGAAAATAAGACTTACTTACCCCAGGACACTCATCTACATATAGCAGATAGCCAAACCAGTACTGAAACGAGAATCAGCAGAGGTAATGGTATATATAAGAGTATATCGTCGATCTGAAAAGGGAGGTAAGAGATGAATCTCTACGACCGATAACAGAGAACCTATGAAATAGACCCCTTAGAAGGAGATCACTGCATTCAAATAGGCAATACTCTCCTCACATCCCTCTGACATTCACTGCACGCTGAGAGGAAAACCGGGCTCCAACTTGCTGCGGAGCGCATATCAACGTAGAATCTAGCACAAACTTACTTCACCACCTCCATCGGAGTCAAAGTTTGTAAAAACTGAATTGTGGGTGTGGTGAGGGGTGTATTTATAGGCATTTTGAGGTTTGGGAAACTTTGCCCCTCCTGGTAGGAATGTATATCCCATACGTCACTAGCTCATGGACTCTTGCTAATTACATGAAAGAAAAGCAGTTATGTAAATCTATAAAGTTGCAGCTACTGCCTTATATAAAATATAAATATCACAAACAATAAATCTTCCTTAATTATTTTTTATAAACAAATAAACTAAAAATAAAACTTTTTAAAAAAACACTACAATACTTAAAATATATAATATCACATTATACAATAAAATACATATGAATGAAACATTGGGGCTTATTTATTAATGTGCAAGCGGACATGATCCGATATAGTGGATCATGTCCGCTGCAGATCGATAAATGACGACAGCATACGCTATCTGCATTTATCATTGCACCAGCAGTTCTGGTGAACTGCTGGTGCAATACCGCCCCCTGCCGATTCGTTAGCAGGGGGTGTCAATCAACCCGATCGTATTAGATCGGTTTGATTTCTGTCCGCCACCTCAGAGCAGGTGGACAGGTTATGGAGCAGCGGTCTTTAGTATATCTTCTGTTTCCAGCGAGCCTGAAGGCACGCCGGAATTACAGGGCATCAAGCTCCTATGCCCCATTGTATCTACATATATCCCCACAGCTCCTATAGGTTTAATAGGAAGATTTTTTTTACTTAATTAGCAAGGTAGATCACAGACATTACGGATATATAGGTGTTCTGTGAGAGTTTGATGGGCGTTATATGGGTGTAACATGTATTTTAATGGGTAAACATTGCCGTGAGTTTTAAAGCACTGCCCTACATGTCAGATGCACCTTTTCAGCCATATCCGACTCACCAGCGTTTAAGTTGCGAGAATTCCCAGTGTATGAGTGTAGTAAATGTACAGTGACACTAAGGTTCGATCGGCATTATCTGAAGTGTTCCTACACATAAACCTTTTTTTGTTTCAGTGATCGCACAGTCTATGTTGCGTAAGAACACTTCAAATACAGCGTGTGTCTCCCCCTGGTACTGTGTTAAAACACAGCAATCCCCTATTGTGATGAGTGCAACAAAAACAAAACCACTTCAGGACAGCTGTTATTCTTCAGCGGAAGACAGGTTTTTGAGTTGCTGCTTAGTGAAACTCATTTTAGGGCCAAATCAATATTATAAATAGAGTAAACTGTAATATTTTATATCATACAAATGAAAGAGCACATGTAATTTTTTTTGCATAAATAACTTATGTTAAAATAGTTTATTTTTATTTTGATGCTAACACAAAGTGTATGTATAACTTTTCCTTAAAGGGGCATAAAACACAATATTTATATGAAAGGGGACAAAATAAATAATGAAAGTAAATACAAAAAGTTTTTTTTTACTATGTATAATTTAACATTTCATATTACAATCTCAAACACTTAAACCTGTTATGAGAGCATTTTTTTGAGAGTCACAGAAACAATGGTTTCATGATGAAAAAATATACAAGAAAGACAATTAAGATTAGAAAGCTGGCACAACACTTAGTAAATGTAAAAATGCTTCCATCCTGGTCTGGGTGATTATGAGTACTGTGATATAATGGCCCAGAGGGCAGCAGGTGTGCGTCTTGCTTATTCGCTGAGCATACAGTAGCCAGTGTAGGCTTGTCCTGCGGTCACTCTATATATCTGCAACGATGTCACAGGGAGTGGCAAGCAGGAACCCAGTGTCTAAAGGTTTGCTCATTTGGAAATCGTACTCTTTTCAACGGTTCTGTTATCAGATGAAGCATTTCCTTCATCAGTGCTAATATCCCTGTAGTCAAACAATGGACGAGTTTCCTATAATTTCCAAATAGGACATGAAAAGCTCTCAGCTTTAAGAGCAGAGGATGCTAAAATAGAGCAATGGGAAATGGCTCAGTCACTGAAATGTCTATTTCATTCCAAAGGTTTCAAAAAATCAACACTTCGCAAGAATAGAGAAAGTGGAGATTGACTGAAACTTAGAGGGGCTGGAGAGGGTTAACTGAAACCTTTACGTGAGATTATACTTTACTAATTAATTGATCTATTTCATTAGAAAATTTGATTTATTATAACTGCTCTCTATTTAATTAGTTAATCTAATAGCTTAATATTCGTCTACAAGGGAAAGATGGGAAGCAGGGTCGGCTCCAGAATGAATGAAATGGGGGGGGGCATTTTTTTACGAGGGTGCACGCATTTACAAAGCATGCATGAGAGAGTCAAAATAAGAGCAGGCCTACATATTCTGCAGGAAAGTGTAGCTTTTGTCTGGCTTATCCGCCACTATTAACATTTGGAGAATATGAGCTAAATCACTAGGTAAAAGAATGAAGTCTAAATCCTATGCAGTGTACTAAAACGGAGCCATTAAACTTGAGACCCCCAGTGCAATAGCTCCTTAAAAACAATTTACCCCTTAATCACCATGATCCAAAACCCTTAAACTCATTCTCAAATCTCAATCATGTCCCCTAAACAGCCATGCTCCCCAAACCCCCCAAATCAATTAACCAATTTGTTTGCAATAGCAGTGAGTTCTACTTAGCAAAGGCATCAGAGCATGGCTTTCATTTCTGCTTTGCAGTGATAAAACACTAAGGGGCCGATTTAACAATGTGCAAGCGGACATGATCCACTGTAGCGGATCATCTCCGCCACACATCAATAAATGCCGACAGCATACGCTGTCAGCATTTATCATTACACAAGCATTTCTGGTGAACTGCTGGTGCAATGCTACTCCCTGCACATTCGCAGCCAATCGGCTACTAGCAGGGGGTGTCAATCAACCCGATCATATCTGATTGGGTGGATTGCTGTTCACCGCCTCAGAGGTGGCAGACGAGTTAAGGAGCAGCGGTCTTAAGAACGCTGCTTCTTAACTCCTGATTCCAGCGAGCCTGAAGGCTTGCACGCAATTAGGAGCATTCGGGCCTTGATAAATTGGCCCCATAGGGTGTGTTAGCTCAGTCTTACACAAACAATAATGAACAATATGGTATTACAAGTGGGTGGTTTAAAATCTTAACCAAAGAATCTTAACAATTCAGACCTCTCAATTGTCCCTATTTGAGAGGGACAGTCCCTGATTCTGAACTGTGTCCCGCTGTCCCTCTGAGAAAATTAACTTGTTATGGTATGCAAAACTAAATAAAACAGTTATAGAAATGTCAAAAATAGGATATAAAGTCCAGAAATCTTCTGTGAAGGAATCCTTAAGAAAAAAAATATAACAAACAATAGTAAAGTTCTGTATGGAAATCCAAATAATCCTTATGACCAATCGTTAAGGACTCCTACATCACTGGGAGGGTTGTGACTTTGAACATTTTATTTGCGTTCAGCTAACGCTTGTACATTAGGCGTTTTGCTGTTTTCATCCAGTTTGTTCTTTCACAATTTGGGATATAAAGCTGTCTCTGTTGAATAGAAGGACAGAGCTTAGAATCCAGGACTGTCCCTTACAAATCGGTACAGTTCTGAGGTCTGTTATTTCAATAAATTATACAATGCAGATTTTAATCACAATAAAACGAAAATATTGTAGGGAGAACCCCAATTCTTCAGCTTATATATAGTGATGATTTTTCCCAAACACAGACGCTGTATGTTCACAGGAGAGTGCTTCTTAAAGGGGCAGTAAACACCTTGAGATTTTTATATAAAATGTTTAGAAATGTGTAATGAAACAGCTTTGTGATATACCTTCATTAATTTGCCTGCTTTTTCTGTAATTTAGCTCTGACAATTGTAGTGTTCCCCAGAGAGGCTGGAGTTGCATTGTGTGACATTCCTACATGCTGCTCAGTAACTTGTTAATAGCTCTCCCTAATTGTCCATAGTAATAAAATTAAGATAAACAGCATTCAAGATCATTTTCAAGGAGTGTGTCCCGGGCCTGTAAAACAATACAATTTTGTTCTAAAAAAAAGACAGATTTAAATACTCTTAGTTTGTGTGCAGATCTTTTGAAATGCAGTGTTTTAATTTCTGATTAATAAAAATTGATTCCTTTTAAAGGGACATGAAACCAATTTTTTTTTTGTTCATTATTCAGATATACAATATAAGTTTAAAATCTACGTCTATTATCATATTTGTTTGTTTTTATGTTATTCTTTGTTGAAGAGATATCTAGATAGGCAGCGTGCACATACCTGAAGCACTACATGAAAGGAAATAGTATAGTTGTATGTAGTGCTCTCACTAATGTATAACATTGTAGCAAAACTGCTGCCATATAGTGCTGCAGAAATGTGCACGCTCCTGAGCTGATCTTCCTGCTTTTCAACAAAGGATAGCAAGAAAACAAAGTAAATTCGATAACAGAAGTACATTGGAAAGAAATTGTATGTTCAATCTGAATCATGAAAGAAAATATTTGGTTTTTATGTCCCTTTAACTTCTCATTGAGCTTTCATTATTTATTGAGCTTGTTTCCCTGCAATTTACCTCTAAAATTGAGTTTATTCCACTGTTCCCAGAGAGGATGAAGAACCTGCTTCAGACTTCAGATTATGGTCCCTGCAACATGCTACACAGGGACTGCTTGATCAGTGTAGGAGCTGATTTATATCTGTCCCTAACTGCCCACAACAGAAGAGATAGCATAAACATACTCAATTGGCCATTCAAGGAGTGTGTGTCTGAACTGCAAACAAATTTGTGTGAATGTTTATAAAGCATTTATTTGTATGCACATATTTTGCAATGCAGTGTTTAATTGCTGATCAATACAATATACATAGAAAAATGACTGCAATGTTCCTTTAACAATTTATTTCAGCTACATGATCCTTCTGTCACTAAATCTATGTGTACTCAGCACAAAAGTTTTCATTTTCAGAGGAACAAGTTTCCTGAAAACTTTAGTTGGATGCAAAGGGCAAATTGAAATGGGTGACATGCGGAGACCTTTAATACTATAGCTGCTTGTCAGAGCGCTGCCGGCCAGCAGTCACTGCAGCAGTTCCATTCAGGTATGGCTCGGCTCCCCTTGAGTGACAAGAATGGCCTTCTGGAGAGAGATTACGGCAGGCGCACGGTTGCAGCACAGGTGACAGTGTGGCAAGCCTCCTGCTCTCCTAGAAACAAGACAGAGAAAAAAGTGACAGGTCTGGATGGGGACCAAAATCACACAAAGGAGAAGCTTGTCCCCACACCTGCTCGGACGTTGCAGAGTGTGGATCTTAGGGCAGCGGGGATAGAGCATGAGGGGAGGGGGAGAGAGGCACTGACAGATGTCCGGAGAAATAATTCTCATTGAAAGAAACATGTCACCAGGAGATAGCTGGCCACGACACTTCAAATACAGGGAAGCGGCCGTGGTGACAAGCCACATTCTGTACTGAAAACATGTAGCAAGATCTGCACAGCCAGAGATGCCAGGGGCTACAAGGGCTTTCAGTTGCCGAGAGGAAGAGGAGGAAATTAATTTTTAAGGATGAGTTAGGAACCAGACCAGCTACTTAAAGGGGCATTACACTCACAACACATAAAGGGCTAGATTACAAGTGGAACGCAAATTTGCCCCTTTGTGGGCGCGTGATAAATAACTGGCCATTACAAATGGCTGGCTATTGCAAAGGCAAGCTTGCTGTAGCAATTAGCGCTTATAAAATAAACCAGAAATCAGATCTCTGGTTAATTTTATAAATGTGCCCCAAATGCCCCCAAAATTAAGTGTAATATACTTTATTAAGAAATAAAGATAGTAGCATCTTTATTTTTTTAATAAAATAACTGCAATAATCACTTGTGAGGGGTTAAAAGTGGCAGGTGTGGGGTGCCTTTTTATGGCGGTCTATGGGAACTGCATGTTCCCAGTAAATATATATGTATATGCTTATACACATACAAACACACACACATACAGGGAGTGCAGAATTATTAGGCAAGTTGTATTTTTGAGGATTAATTTTATTATTGAACAACAACCATGTTCTCAATGAACCCAAAAAACTCATTAATATCAAAGCTGAATAGTTTTGAAAGTAGTTTTTAGTTTGTTTTTAGTTATAGCTATTTTAGGGGGATATCTGTGTGTGCAGGTGACTATTACTGTGCATAATTATTAGGCAACTTAACAAAAAACAAATATATACCCATTTCAATTATTTATTTTTACCAGTGAAACCAATATAACATCTCAACATTCACAAATATACATTTCTGACATTCAAAAACAAAACAAAAACAAATCAGTGACCAATATAGCCACCTTTCTTTGCAAGGACACTCAAAACCCTGCCATCCATGGATTCTGTCAGTGTTTTGATCTGTTCACCATCAACATTGCGTGCAGCAGCAACCACAGCCTCCCAGACACTGTTCAGAGAGGTGTACTGTTTTCCCTCCTTGTAAATCTCACATTTGATGATGGACCACAGGTTCTCAATGGGGTTCAGATCAGGTGAACAAGGAGGCCATGTCATTAGATTTTCTTCTTTTATACCCTTTCTTGCCAGCCATGCTATGGAGTACTTGGACGCGTGTGATGGAGCATTGTCCTGCATGAAAATCATGTTTTTCTTGAAGGATGCAGACTTCTTCCTGTACCACTGCTTGAAAAAGGTGTCTTCCAGAAACTGGCAGTAGGACTGGGAGTTGAGCTTGACTCCATCCTCAACCCGAAAAGGCCCCACAAGCTCATCTTTGATGATACCAGCCCAAACCAGTACTCCACCTCCACCTTGCTGGCGTCTGAGTCGGATTGGAGCTCTCTGCCTTTTACCAATCCAGCCACAGGCCCATCCATCTGGCCCATCAAGACTCACTCTCATTTCATCAGTCCATAAAACCTTAGAAAAATCAGTCTTGAGATATTTCTTGGCCCAGTCTTGACATTTCAGCTTGTGTGTCTTGTTCAGTGGTGGTCGTCTTTCAGCCTTTCTTACCTTGGCCATGTCTCTGAGTATTGCACACCTTGTGCTTTTGGGCACTCCAGTGATGTTGCAGCTCTGAAATATGGCCAAACTGGTGGCAAGTGGCATCTTGGCAGCTGCACGCTTGACATTTCTCAGTTCATGGGCAGTTATTTTGTGCCTTGGTTTTTCCACACGCTTCTTGCGACCCTGTTGACTATTTTGAATGAAACGCTTGATTGTTCGATGATCACGCTTCAGAAGCTTTGCAATTTTAAGAGTGCTGCATCCCTCTGCAAGATATCTCACTATTTTTGACTTTTCTGAGCCTGTCAAGTCCTTCTTTTGACCAATTTTGCCAAAGGAAAGGAAGTTGCCTAATAATTATGCACACCTGATATAGGGTGTTGATGTCATTAGACCACACCCCTTCTCATTACAGAGATGCACATCACCTAATATGCTTAATTGGTAGTAGGCTTTCGAGCCTATACAGCTTGGAGTAAGACAACATGCATAAAGAGGATGATGTGGTAAAAATACTCATTTGCCTAATAATTCTGCACTCCCTGTACACATACAAACACATAAATATATACTGTATATGCTTATACACATACAAACACATAAATATATATTGTATATGCTTATACACATACAAACACATAAATATATACTGTATATGCTTATACACATACAAACACATAAATATATACTGTATATCCTTATACACATACAAACACATAAATATATACTTTATATGCTTATACACATACATATATACTGTATATGCTTATACACATAAAAACACATAAATATATACTGTATATGCTTATACACATACAAACACATACATATATACTGTATATGCTTATACACATAAAAACACATAAATATATACTGTATATGCTTATACACATACAAACACATACATATATACTGTATATGCTTATACACATAAAAACCACATACATATATATGTATATATGCATATACATATATATTTACATATATATTTACAATCTTCTGCCCATCACTGTGCAAATTACCCTCCTTGCTGCATTAGGTTCTCATGCCGTGTCTCAGTGCATCAGAACGAGGCTCCCATTGGAGCCTATGGAAGCACGCTCTTATGAGCGCAATGATTCCCAGCAATGCTAACGTGAGCTTGCGCTTGCATTGCGTTCCACTTGTAATCTGGCCCTAAATGTTTAAAGGGAAAGGAGAGTCAAAATTAAACTTTTAAATTGACTTCTATTTTCATATTTACTTTGTTCTATTTGTTAATGTTGTTCAACACTATAGTGGGTGTTTATTGGCTAGACACATATGCCTCTTGCTAAGGGCTCCTCAGATGTGTTCCGGCTCTGACTTTAACTATATTTTTAACCCATTTACAGGTACATACCCTCATTAGACCCGTGACCCAGCAAAACCCGTAAGCCACATACTAATATCAGCCTGGTCATCCTTTATCAGCCCTAAACACACATCAGAAAACAGGTCCTGCAAACCTTTGTCTGTCACACAGACCTGTGGTCCAGAAGCCCCTCTCTGTGCAGGCCTGTGGTTACTGCCTGTCTGTACACAGGGGATGTATCTGATGTGCTATGCACAGGGCCTGTGGTTACTGCCTGTCTGTACACAGGGGATGTATCTGATGTGCTATGCACAGGGCCTGTGGTTACTGCCTGTCTCTACACAGGGGATGTATCTGATGTGCTATGCACAGGGCCTGTGGTTACTGTCTGTACACAGGGGATGTATCTGATGTGCTATGCACAGGGCCTGTGGTTACTGTCTGTACACAGGGGGATGTATCTGATGTGCTATGCACAGGGCCTGTGGTTACTGCTTGTACAGAGGGGGTGTATCTGATGTGCTATGCACAGGGCCTGTGGTTACTGTCTCTACACAGGGGGTGTATCTGATGTGCTATGCACAGGGCCTGTGGTTACTGCCTGTCTGTACACAGGGGATGTATCTGATGTGCTATGCACAGGGCCTGTGGTTACTGCCTGTCTGTACACAGGGGGTGTATCTGATGTGCTATGCACAGGGCCTGTGGTTACTGCCTGTCTGTACACAGGGGATGTATCTGATGTGCTATGCACAGGGCCTGTGGTTACTGCCTGTCTGTACACAGGGGATGTATCTGATGTGCTATGCACAGGGCCTGTGGTTACTGTCTGTACACAGGGGGTGTATCTGATGTGCTATGCACAGGGCCTGTGGTTACTGCCTGTCTGTACACAGGGGATGTATCTGATGTGCTATGCACAGGGCCTGTGGTTACTGCCTGTCTGTACACAGGGGATGTATCTGATGTGCTATGCACAGGGCCTGTGGTTACTGTCTGTACACAGGGGATGTATCTGATGTGCTATGCACAGGGCCTGTGGTTACTGCCTGTCTGTACACAGGGGATGTTTCTGATGTGCTATGCACAGGGCCTGTGGTTACTGCCTGTCTGTACACAGGGGGATGTATCTGATGTGCTATGCACAGGGCCTGTGGTTACTGCCTGTCTGTACACAGGGGGTGTATCTGATGTGCTATGCACAGGGTCTGTGGTTACTGCCTGTCTGTACACAGGGGATGTATCTGATGTGCTATGCACAGGGCCTGTGGTTACTGTCTGTCTGTACACAGGGGATGTATCTGATGTGCTATGCACAGGGCCTGTGGTTACTGCCTGTACACAGGGGATGTATCTGATGTGCTATGCACAGGGCCTGTGGTTACTGCTTGTACACAGGGGATGTATCTGATGTGCTATGCACAGGGCCTGTGGTTACTGTCTGTCTGTACACAGGGGATGTATCTGATGTGCTATGCACAGGGCCTGTGGTTACTGCCTGTCTGTACACAGGGGATGTATCTGATGTGCTATGCACAGGGCCTGTGGTTACTGTCTGTACACAGGGGGTGTATCTGATGTGCTATGCACAGGGCCTGTGGTTACTGCCTGTCTGTACACAGGGGATGTATCTGATGTGCTATGCACAGGGCCTGTGGTTACTGCCTGTCTGTACACAGGGGATGTATCTGATGTGCTATGCACAGGGCCTGTGGTTACTGTCTGTACACAGGGGATGTATCTGATGTGCTATGCACAGGGCCTGTGGTTACTGCCTGTCTGTACACAGGGGATGTTTCTGATGTGCTATGCACAGGGCCTGTGGTTACTGCCTGTCTGTACACAGGGGGATGTATCTGATGTGCTATGCACAGGGCCTGTGGTTACTGCCTGTCTGTACACAGGGGGTGTATCTGATGTGCTATGCACAGGGTCTGTGGTTACTGCCTGTCTGTACACAGGGGATGTATCTGATGTGCTATGCACAGGGCCTGTGGTTACTGTCTGTCTGTACACAGGGGATGTATCTGATGTGCTATGCACAGGGCCTGTGGTTACTGCCTGTACACAGGGGATGTATCTGATGTGCTATGCACAGGGCCTGTGGTTACTGCTTGTACACAGGGGATGTATCTGATGTGCTATGCACAGGGCCTGTGGTTACTGTCTGTCTGTACACAGGGGATGTATCTGATGTGCTATGCACAGGGCCTGTGGTTACTGCCTGTCTGTACACAGGGGGTGTATCTGATGTGCTATGCACAGGGCCTGTGGTTACTGCCTGTCTGTACAGAAGGGGATGTATCTGATGTGCTATGCACAGGGCCTGTGGTTACTGTCTGTACACAGGGGATGTATCTGATGTGCTATGCACAGGGCCTGTGGTTACTGCCTGTCTGTACACAGGGGATGTTTCTGATGTGCTATGCACAGGGCCTGTGGTTACTGCCTGTCTGTACACAGGGGGATGTATCTGATGTGCTATGCACAGGGCCTGTGGTTACTGCCTGTACACAGGGGGTGTATCTGATGTGCTATGCACAGGGTCTGTGGTTACTGCCTGTCTGTACACAGGGGATGTATCTGATGTGCTATGCACAGGGCCTGTGGTTACTGTCTGTCTGTACACAGGGGATGTATCTGATGTGCTATGCACAGGGCCTGTGGTTACTGCCTGTACACAGGGGATGTATCTGATGTGCTATGCACAGGGCCTGTGGTTACTGCTTGTACACAGGGGATGTATCTGATGTGCTATGCACAGGGCCTGTGGTTACTGTCTGTCTGTACACAGGGGATGTATCTGATGTGCTATGCACAGGGCCTGTGGTTACTGCCTGTCTGTACACAGGGGGTGTATCTGATGTGCTATGCACAGGGCCTGTGGTTACTGCCTGTCTGTACAGAAGGGGATGTATCTGATGTGCTATGCACAGGGCCTGTGGTTACTGCCTGTCTGTACACAGGGGATGTATCTGATGTGCTATGCACAGGGCCTGTGGTTACTGCCTGTCTGTACACAGGGGATGTATCTGATGTGCTATGCACAGGGCCTGTGGTTACTGCCTGTCTGTACACAGGGGATGTGTCTGATGTGCTATGCACAGGGCCTGTGGTTACTGTCTGTACACAGGGGATGTATCTGATGTGCTATGCACAGGGCTTGTGGTTACTGTCTGTACACAGGGGTTGTATCTGATGTGCTATGCACAGGGCCTGTGGTTACTGCCTGTCTGTACACAGGGGATGTATCTGATGTGCTATGCACAGGGCCTGTGGTTACTGCCTGTACACAGGGGATGTATCTGATGTGCTATGCACAGGGTCTGTGGTTACTGTCTGTACACAGGGGATGTATCTGATGTGCTATGCACAGGGCCTGTGGTTACTGTCTGTACACAGGGGATGTATCTGATGTGCTATGCACAGGGCTTGTGGTTACTGTCTGTACACAGGGGTTGTATCTGATGTGCTATGCACAGGGTCTGTGGTTACTGTCTGTCTGTACACAGGGGATGTATCTGATGTGCTATGCACAGGGCCTGTGGTTACTGCCTGTACACAGGGGATGTATCTGATGTGCTATGCACAGGGTCTGTGGTTACTGTCTGTCTGTACACAGGGGATGTATCTGATGTACTATGCACAGGGTCTGTGGTTACTGCCTGTACACAGGGGATGTATCTGATGTGCTATGCACAGGGCCTGTGGTTACTGCCTGTACACAGGGGATGTGTCTGATGTGCTATGCACAGGGCCTGTGGTTACTGTCTGTACACAGGGGATGTATCTGATGTGCTATGCACAGGGCCTGTGGTTACTGCCTGTCTGTACACAGGGGATGTATCTGATGTGCTATGCACAGGGCCTGTGGTTACTGTCTGTACACAGGGGATGTATCTGATGTGCTATGCACAGGGCCTGTGGTTACTGCCTGTCTGTACACAGGGGATGTATCTGATGTGCTATGCACAGGGTCTGTGGTTACTGCCTGTACACAGGGATGTATCTGATGTGCTATGCACAGGGCCTGAGGTTACTGCCTGTCTGTACACAGGGGATGTATCTGATGTGCTATGCACAGGGCCTGTGGTTACTGCCTGTACAAAGGGAATGTGTCTGATGTGCTATGCACAGGGCCTGTGGTTACTGCCTGTACACAGGGGATGTGTCTGATGTGCTATGCACAGGGCCTGTGGTTACTGTCTGTACACAGGGGATGTATCTGATGTGCTATGCACAGGGCCTGTGGTTACTGCTTGTACACAGGGGATGTATCTGATGTGCTATGCACAGGGCCTGTGGTTACTGCCTGTCTGTACACAGGGGATGTATCTGATGTGCTATGCACAGGGCCTGTGGTTACTGCTTGTACACAGGGGATGTATCTGATGTGCTATGCACAGGGCCTGTGGTTACTGCCTGTCTGTACACAGGGGGTGTATCTGATGTGCTATGCACAGGGCCTGTGGTTACTGCCTGTACACAGGGGATGTATCTGATGTGCTATGCACAGGGCCTGTGGTTACTGCCTGTCTGTACACAGGGGGTGTATCTGATGTGCTATGCACAGGGCCTGTGGTTACTGCCTGTCTGTACAGAAGGGGATGTATCTGATGTGCTATGCACAGGGCCTGTGGTTACTGCCTGTCTGTACACAGGGGATGTATCTGATGTGCTATGCACAGGGCCTGTGGTTACTGCCTGTCTGTACACAGGGGATGTATCTGATGTGCTATGCACAGGGCCTGTGGTTACTGCCTGTCTGTACACAGGGGGTGTATCTGATGTGCTATGCACAGGGCCTGTGGTTACTGCCTGTACACAGGGGATGTGTCTGATGTGCTATGCACAGGGCCTGTGGTTACTGTCTGTACACAGGGAATGTATCTGATGTGCTATGCACAGGGCCTGTGGTTACTGCCTGTCTGTACAGAAGGGGATGTATCTGATGTGCTATGCACAGGGCTTGTGGTTACTGTCTGTACACAGGGGATGTATCTGATGTGCTATGCACAGGGCCTGTGGTTACTGTCTGTACACAGGGGGTGTATCTGATGTGCTATGCACAGGGCCTGTGGTTACTGCCTGTCTGTACACAGGGGATGTATCTGATGTGCTATGCACAGGGCCTGTGGTTACTGCCTGTCTGTACACAGGGGATGTATCTGATGTGCTATGCACAGGGCCTGTGGTTACTGTCTGTACACAGGGGATGTATCTGATGTGCTATGCACAGGGCCTGTGGTTACTGCCTGTCTGTACACAGGGGATGTTTCTGATGTGCTATGCACAGGGCCTGTGGTTACTGCCTGTCTGTACACAGGGGGTGTATCTGATGTGCTATGCACAGGGCCTGTGGTTACTGCTTGTACAGAGGGGATGTATCTGATCTGCTATGCACAGGGCTTGTGGTTACTGTCTGTACACAGGGGATGTATCTGATGTGCTATGCACAGGGTCTGTGGTTACTGCCTGTCTGTACACAGGGGATGTATCTGATGTGCTATGCACAGGGCCTGTGGTTACTGCCTGTCTGTACACAGGGGGTGTATCTGATGTGCTATGCACAGGGCCTGTGGTTACTGCCTGTCTGTACACAGGGGATGTATCTGATGTGCTATGCACAGGGCCTGTGGTTACTGTCTGTACACAGGGGATGTATCTGATGTGCTATGCACAGGGCCTGTGGTTACTGCCTGTCTGTACACAGGGGATGTTTCTGATGTGCTATGCACAGGGCCTGTGGTTACTGCCTGTCTGTACACAGGGGATGTATCTGATGTGCTATGCACAGGGCCTGTGGTTACTGCCTGTCTGTACACAGGGGGTGTATCTGATGTGCTATGCACAGGGCCTGTGGTTACTGCCTGTCTGTACACAGGGGATGTATCTGATGTGCTATGCACAGGGCCTGTGGTTACTGTCTGTCTGTACACAGGGGATGTATCTGATGTGCTATGCACAGGGCCTGTGGTTACTGCCTGTACACAGGGGATGTATCTGATGTGCTATGCACAGGGCCTGTGGTTACTGCTTGTACACAGGGGATGTATCTGATGTGCTATGCACAGGGCCTGTGGTTACTGTCTGTCTGTACACAGGGGATGTATCTGATGTGCTATGCACAGGGCCTGTGGTTACTGCCTGTCTGTACACAGGGGGTGTATCTGATGTGCTATGCACAGGGCCTGTGGTTACTGCCTGTCTGTACACAGGGGATGTATCTGATGTGCTATGCACAGGGCCTGTGGTTACTGCCTGTCTGTACACAGGGGATGTGTCTGATGTGCTATGCACAGGGCCTGTGGTTACTGTCTGTACACAGGGGATGTATCTGATGTGCTATGCACAGGGCTTGTGGTTACTGTCTGTACACAGGGGTTGTATCTGATGTGCTATGCACAGGGCCTGTGGTTACTGCCTGTCTGTACACAGGGGATGTATCTGATGTGCTATGCACAGGGCCTGTGGTTACTGCCTGTACACAGGGGATGTATCTGATGTGCTATGCACAGGGTCTGTGGTTACTGTCTGTACACAGGGGATGTATCTGATGTGCTATGCACAGGGCCTGTGGTTACTGTCTGTACACAGGGGATGTATCTGATGTGCTATGCACAGGGCTTGTGGTTACTGTCTGTACACAGGGGTTGTATCTGATGTGCTATGCACAGGGTCTGTGGTTACTGTCTGTCTGTACACAGGGGATGTATCTGATGTGCTATGCACAGGGCCTGTGGTTACTGCCTGTACACAGGGGATGTATCTGATGTGCTATGCACAGGGTCTGTGGTTACTGTCTGTCTGTACACAGGGGATGTATCTGATGTACTATGCACAGGGTCTGTGGTTACTGCCTGTACACAGGGGATGTATCTGATGTGCTATGCACAGGGCCTGTGGTTACTGCCTGTACACAGGGGATGTGTCTGATGTGCTATGCACAGGGCCTGTGGTTACTGTCTGTACACAGGGGATGTATCTGATGTGCTATGCACAGGGCCTGTGGTTACTGCCTGTCTGTACACAGGGGATGTATCTGATGTGCTATGCACAGGGCCTGTGGTTACTGTCTGTACACAGGGGATGTATCTGATGTGCTATGCACAGGGCCTGTGGTTACTGCCTGTCTGTACACAGGGGATGTATCTGATGTGCTATGCACAGGGTCTGTGGTTACTGCCTGTACACAGGGGATGTATCTGATGTGCTATGCACAGGGCCTGTGGTTACTGCCTGTCTGTACACAGGGGATGTATCTGATGTGCTATGCACAGGGCCTGTGGTTACTGCCTGTACAAAGGGAATGTGTCTGATGTGCTATGCACAGGGCCTGTGGTTACTGCCTGTACACAGGGGATGTGTCTGATGTGCTATGCACAGGGCCTGTGGTTACTGTCTGTACACAGGGGATGTATCTGATGTGCTATGCACAGGGCCTGTGGTTACTGCTTGTACACAGGGGATGTATCTGATGTGCTATGCACAGGGCCTGTGGTTACTGCCTGTCTGTACACAGGGGATGTATCTGATGTGCTATGCACAGGGCCTGTGGTTACTGCTTGTACACAGGGGATGTATCTGATGTGCTATGCACAGGGCCTGTGGTTACTGCCTTTCTGTACACAGGGGGTGTATCTGATGTGCTATGCACAGGGCCTGTGGTTACTGCCTGTACACAGGGGATGTATCTGATGTGCTATGCACAGGGCCTGTGGTTACTGCCTGTCTGTACACAGGGGGTGTATCTGATGTGCTATGCACAGGGCCTGTGGTTACTGCCTGTCTGTACAGAAGGGGATGTATCTGATGTGCTATGCACAGGGCCTGTGGTTACTGCCTGTCTGTACACAGGGGATGTATCTGATGTGCTATGCACAGGGCCTGTGGTTACTGCCTGTCTGTACACAGGGGATGTATCTGATGTGCTATGCACAGGGCCTGTGGTTACTGCCTGTCTGTACACAGGGGGTGTATCTGATGTGCTATGCACAGGGCCTGTGGTTACTGCCTGTACACAGGGGATGTGTCTGATGTGCTATGCACAGGGCCTGTGGTTACTGTCTGTACACAGGGGATGTATCTGATGTGCTATGCACAGGGCCTGTGGTTACTGCCTGTCTGTACAGAAGGGGATGTATCTGATGTGCTATGCACAGGGCTTGTGGTTACTGTCTGTACACAGGGGATGTATCTGATGTGCTATGCACAGGGCCTGTGGTTACTGTCTGTACACAGGGGATGTATCTGATGTGCTATGCACAGGGCCTGTGGTTACTGCCTGTCTGTACACAGGGGATGTATCTGATGTGCTATGCACAGGGTCTGTGGTTACTGCCTGTACACAAGGGATGTATCTGATGTGCTATGCACAGGGCCTGTGGTTACTGTCTGTACACAGGGGATGTATCTGATGTGCTATGCACAGGGTCTGTGGTTACTGCCTGTACACAGGGGATGTATCTGATGTGCTATGCACAGGGCCTGTGGTTACTGCCTGTCTGTACACAGGGGATGTATATGATGTGCTATGCACAGGGCCTGTGGTTACTGCCTGTACACAGGGGATGTGTCTGATGTGCTATGCACAGGGCCTGTGGTTACTGCCTGTACACAGGGGATGTGTCTGATGTGCTATGCACAGGGCCTGTGGTTACTGTCTGTACACAGGGGATGTATCTGATGTGCTATGCACAGGGCCTGTGGTTACTGCTTGTACACAGGGGATGTATCTGATGTGCTATGCACAGGGCCTGTGGTTACTGCCTGTCTGTACACAGGGGATGTATCTGATGTGCTATGCACAGGGCCTGTGGTTACTGCTTGTACACAGGGGATGTATCTGATGTGCTATGCACAGGGCCTGTGGTTACTGTCTGTCTGTACACAAGGGATGTATCTGATGTGCTATGCACAGGGCCTGTGGTTACTGCCTGTCTGTACACAGGGGGTGTATCTGATGTGCTATGCACAGGGCCTGTGGTTACTGCCTGTACACAGGGGATGTATCTGATGTGCTATGCACAGGGCCTGTGGTTACTGCCTGTACACAGGGGATGTATCTGATGTGCTATGCACAGGGCCTGTGGTTACTGCCTGTCTGTACACAGGGGGTGTATCTGATGTGCTATGCACAGGGCCTGTGGTTACTGCCTGTACACAGGGGATGTGTCTGATGTGCTATGCACAGGGCCTGTGGTTACTGTCTGTACACAGGGGATGTATCTGATGTGCTATGCACAGGGCCTGTGGTTACTGCCTGTCTGTACAGAAGGGGATGTATCTGATGTGCTATGCACAGGGCTTGTGGTTACTGTCTGTACACAGGGGATGTATCTGATGTGCTATGCACAGGGCCTGTGGTTACTGCCTGTCTGTACACAGGGGATGTATCTGATGTGCTATGCACAGGGCCTGTGGTTACTGACTGTCTGTACACAGGGGATGTATCTGATGTGCTATGCACAGGGCCTGCGGTTACTGCCTGTCTGTACACAGGGGATGTATCTGATGTGCTATGCACAGGGCCTGTGGTTACTGACTGTCTGTACACAGGGGATGTATCTGTTGTGCTATGCACAGGCCCTGTGGTTACTGCCTGTACACAGGGGATGTATCTGATGTGCTATGCACAGGGCCTGTGGTTACTGCCTGTCTGTACACAGGGGATGTATCTGATGTGCTATGCACAGGGCCTGTGGTTACTGCCTGTACACAGGGGATGTATCTGATGTGCTATGCACAGGGCCTGTGGTTACTGTCTGTACACAGGGGGGTGTATCTGATGTGCTATGCACAGGGCCTGTGGTTACTGCCTGTCTGTACACAGGGGATGTATCTGATGTGCTATGCACAGGGCCTGTGGTTACTGCCTGTCTGTACACAGGGGATGTATCTGATGTGCTATGCACAGGGCCTGTGGTTACTGCCTGTCTGTACACAGGGGATGTATCTGATGTGCTATGCACAGGGCCTGTGGTTACTGTCTGTACACAGGGGATGTATCTGATGTGCTATGCACAGGGCCTGTGGTTACTGCCTGTCTGTACACAGGGGATGTATCTGATGTGCTATGCACAGGGCCTGTGGTTACTGTCTGTACACAGGGGATGTATCTGACGTGCTATGCACAGGGCCTGTGGTTACTGTCTGTCTGTACACAGGGGATGTATCTGATGTGCTATGCACAGGGCCTGTGGTTACTGTCTGTCTGTACACAGGGGTTGTTTCTGATGTGCTATGCACAGGGCCTGTGGTTACTGTCTGTACACAGGGGATGTATCTGATGTGCTATGCACAGGGCCTGTGGTTACTGCCTGTCTGTACACAGGGGATGTATCTGATGTGCTATGCACAGGGCCTGTGGTTACTGTCTGTACACAGGGGTTGTTTCTGATGTGCTATGCACAGGGCCTGTGGTTACTGCCTGTACACAGGGGGATGTATCTGATGTGCTATGCACAGGGCCTGTGGTTACTGCCTGTCTGTACACAGGGGATGTATCTGATGTGCTATGCACAGGGTCTGTGGTTACTGTCTGTCTGTACACAGGGGATGTATCTGATGTACTATGCACAGGGTCTGTGGTTACTGCCTGTACACAGGGGATGTATCTGATGTGCTATGCACAGGGCCTGTGGTTACTGCCTGTACACAGGGGATGTGTCTGATGTGCTATGCACAGGGCCTGTGGTTACTGTCTGTACACAGGGGATGTATCTGATGTGCTATGCACAGGGCCTGTGGTTACTGCCTGTCTGTACACAGGGGATGTATCTGATGTGCTATGCACAGGGCCTGTGGTTACTGTCTGTACACAGGGGATGTATCTGATGTGCTATGCACAGGGCCTGTGGTTACTGCCTGTCTGTACACAGGGGATGTATCTGATGTGCTATGCACAGGGTCTGTGGTTACTGCCTGTACACAGGGGATGTATCTGATGTGCTATGCACAGGGCCTGTGGTTACTGCCTGTCTGTACACAGGGGATGTATCTGATGTGCTATGCACAGGGCCTGTGGTTACTGCCTGTACAAAGGGAATGTGTCTGATGTGCTATGCACAGGGCCTGTGGTTACTGCCTGTACACAGGGGATGTGTCTGATGTGCTATGCACAGGGCCTGTGGTTACTGTCTGTACACAGGGGATGTATCTGATGTGCTATGCACAGGGCCTGTGGTTACTGCTTGTACACAGGGGATGTATCTGATGTGCTATGCACAGGGCCTGTGGTTACTGCCTGTCTGTACACAGGGGATGTATCTGATGTGCTATGCACAGGGCCTGTGGTTACTGCTTGTACACAGGGGATGTATCTGATGTGCTATGCACAGGGCCTGTGGTTACTGCCTGTCTGTACACAGGGGGTGTATCTGATGTGCTATGCACAGGGCCTGTGGTTACTGCCTGTACACAGGGGATGTATCTGATGTGCTATGCACAGGGCCTGTGGTTACTGCCTGTCTGTACACAGGGGGTGTATCTGATGTGCTATGCACAGGGCCTGTGGTTACTGCCTGTCTGTACAGAAGGGGATGTATCTGATGTGCTATGCACAGGGCCTGTGGTTACTGCCTGTCTGTACACAGGGGATGTATCTGATGTGCTATGCACAGGGCCTGTGGTTACTGCCTGTCTGTACACAGGGGATGTATCTGATGTGCTATGCACAGGGCCTGTGGTTACTGCCTGTCTGTACACAGGGGGTGTATCTGATGTGCTATGCACAGGGCCTGTGGTTACTGCCTGTACACAGGGGATGTGTCTGATGTGCTATGCACAGGGCCTGTGGTTACTGTCTGTACACAGGGGATGTATCTGATGTGCTATGCACAGGGCCTGTGGTTACTGCCTGTCTGTACAGAAGGGGATGTATCTGATGTGCTATGCACAGGGCTTGTGGTTACTTAAGGGATTAAATGCCATATCCTCCTCTGTGGAAAGAATAACTTATAACTATATACATTCTTGGTTTAACATAAACTCAACTTAGTTTCTAAACGTAGAAATAAATAACACACAAAATAACGACACAACAACTTTTTATGGTTAGAGAAAACCCGCAGGTCACGTTTATTGTGGCAACACAAGAACTAACGACCGTCTGAATAAACATGGACCAGGGGGGCGGCAATCAGGTACTAGCTAAAACGTAGTAACCCATGCTAACAAGATGGGCAGTACCAGGGCGCAGGAGAAGAAGCAGAGCGTAGCTCAATACTATAAAACAGGGAATTCTCGGCATCGTAATCACACGGGCAGGGAACACCCCAGACGCGCGTCTGGGGACTTCATCCCTGGCCGGAAGTGCCGTCACTCTACCTCGATCACATCCTGCCCCCGGACACTGTCCACCCGCCAGCCCAGGGTGCAAACCACCACTCCGTACCAGTAAGGGCCAGGATCAAAAAGGTGCGTAAACCAGATTGAAATACCTGGGGAGCTGAAACTTAATGTCCTTGGACTTACAGAAATAGGCTGGCTAGCCCTCATCAAGCCTTCGGATAGCCCTAGTCCCTGGGGACCACCATAAGGACGGATCCCCCTACTGATTGCAAAATAATAAACAAAGGGAGGGAAGGGTGGGGAAAACTTTGAGAAAAACAGCAGAAAGAGGACATGTGCTTCCTGTACTGGGCTTAAAAAGGTAAGCTGGAACCCCTCCTCTCTTTCTGCAACATTGTTTCACACACACAACACAACACTCCCCTCCTCCGTCTTGGCCTTAACCCTTATGTGCATTCCAGGCAATTTGCCTTACATTTCCTTAAGGGATTAAATGCCATATCCTCCTCTGTGGAAAGAATAACTTATAACTATATACATTCTTGGTTTAACATAAACTCAACTTAGTTTCTAAACGTAGAAATAAATAACACACAAAATAACGACACAACAACTTTTTATGGTTAGAGAAAACCCGCAGGTCACGTTTATTGTGGCAACACAAGAACTAACGACCGTCTGAATAAACATGGACCAGGGGGGCGGCAATCAGGTACTAGCTAAAACGTAGTAACCCATGCTAACAAGATGGGCAGTACCAGGGCGCAGGAGAAGAAGCAGAGCGTAGCTCAATACTATAAAACAGGGAATTCTCGGCATCGTAATCACACGGGCAGGGAACACCCCAGACGCGCGTCTGGGGACTTCATCCCTGGCCGGAAGTGCCGTCACTCTACCTCGATCACATCCTGCCCCCGGACACTGTCCACCCGCCACGAGATCGCCCGAATATCAAGGGCCACTCTCGCCGCCACCCAACTCACACAAATAGGAGTAGGGACTGACGTATATCTTCAATAAACAGGTCCATGCCATGGTCCGTAAGATGGACCCCGTCGCCTCGGTACAGGCTACGGTCAGCGGCCGTAATGAACTTGTGTTCCACAACAAAACCACCTAGCTCGCACATAAGCTTCCTAACATCTCTATTGAGCTTCTTGCGAACTTGGAACGCTGCCCTATGATTGGCCATGTGTCTCCACGTCAACCTCGGTATAATGTTTGACCAGCCCATTCTCACACCAGGCAACCAAGCTTTAAAGGTGCGCAGATCTGATTGGATCACTGCGCTCAAGTCCCGGCCGGGAATTGAGCCGAGATCATTCCCACCTAAGTGGATGATCAGCACATGGGGTTTCTCCCACCGCCTCATGGCGGATTGCAGTAACCCAGGCAGATCTGCCCAGCAAAGGCCTCTCCTCCCTAACCACCTAACTACCACCCTGGAGAATGAGAACCCAAGCTGCTGCCCTCCAGGTTGCGATGCCGCTCGGATAGCCGCCCAGTGTACGAACGAGTGCCCAACGATCCAGGCACGAAGTGGCCCACTTCTAGGCCCTGCAATAGAAACAAGAGTTAGGGCATATAATGGCAACGCAGTGTGCAACATTATCAACCAGCAAATATTAACATTGGGATATAAGTGGCCTAACGTAAATCTGATACCTCTTAGACTTCCACCTCCCAAGCGTCATTATGCGGTCAGCCGACCAGCCTAAAGTCGCCGCCGTCGTAGCAGCTCCAACCCTAAAGGAGTGAGGAGCTATAGTATTGGGATTCAAGCCCACTTTTTTAGCCGCCCACCCCAAAACCTTCCGAAATTGAAACCTCGTCAGGGGGGTACCATCCTGATGAATTAAAAATCTAACCGCACCCACTGGACGCCTGTCCGAGAAGGTCTTCAACAGTGCACTAGGGCAGCAGGCGGAACCCGCATGCGCGGGTAGCGACAGCCAGGCCCCCCTACCATCTTGATCGACTTTCGATCGAGGGATGAAAAGTAATACCCCATTATCCGTAAACCTGACGTGCTCCGCCAGGACGCCACCCACCTTCGCCAACTTAGACTGGGGGACCAATTCCCCCACTCGGAGAGCACCATGAAACGCCATGGCGAACGCCGCTGAAAAAAGCCGCACCTCGTAGTCTGAGGAACATACCTCCGGTAAAACACGAAGCAGGAGGACCAACCTGTCCGCCGTTATGGGTTCCCTAACGTCTGGACGCCGCACTTCCGACCTTCCCCAACCCCTCAGTATTTGACGAATCAAAAACGTTTTGGAAGAGTCCGTCAGCGTGAATAGTTTACAGAAAAAGGACACCACCGCCAACCGCGCGGATACCGCCCCTTTCTTAGCTAACTTAGCCCTAAGCTCCGCGAGCCAGCGCAATAGCCAGTCCTGCTCACCAGCACAAGAAGGAAATCCTTGGACATCGCAGAAGAATACCCATTCTTCCCAGTACCTTATATAGGACTTCCAAGTGGAAGGTGCCAGGGACGCCTTAAGCACCGGAATCAGGGACTGCCATCCAAAGCCACCTGCCAAAGAAAAGGGGGACAGGGAAAGCCATGAGTGTCAGCCTCAGGAGCACATTTCCTAAAATTTTCCCATTGAAAGCGAGATAGTGCATCAGCAATAACGTTTTTAACTCCTGGGACATGCCTAGCCCGAAACTCAATGTTCCGCTTGAGGCATCTCAAAACCAGAATTCTCAGATATCGAATTACTGGTGGTGAGGACGAAGAGAGACCGTTAATGGCGTAAACCACGCTCAAATTGTCCGTCCAAAAAATGACGGAGCGGTTCTCGAGCTTGTCCCCCCAGATCTCCAACGCCACCAGAATGGGGAAAAGCTCTAGAAGGCACAGGTTCCTGGTCAGGCCCCTGGCCGCCCACTCTGCCGGCCAAGGTTCGGCGCTCCACTCGCCATTGAGATAGGCGCCGTATCCAAAACCCCCAGCAGCATCAGTAAAGAGGTGCAGTTCTCGCGCCGGAGTCTGGGGGGTTCTCCAAATACAGATCCCGTTGAAATCCCTGAGGAACAGATCCCAGACACGGAGGTCTTCCCTCATGTCACTATTAACCATTAGTTTGGCCTTAGGGGAAGTAACTCCCGGCAACAAGCGCTCCATTCTTTTCAGGAAAATCCTCCCCATCGGGATGACCCTCCCTGCAAAGTTGAGCAGACCCAAAACCGATTGGAGCTCTTTCAGCGTGCAAAACTGCGCCGCTGCGAGGCTCCTGACTGCTGCCAACATCTTCTGTACCTTATCAACCGGAAGCCTACATTCCTGGGCTACCGAATCAATTTCGATACCCAGGAAGGTTAGACAAGTGCAAGGGCCCTCCGATTTGTCTTCTGCTAAGGGGACTCCAAATTTCTCCATCAACAGCCGCATGGCGTAAAGGAGCAGCTCACATTCCCTAGACCCCTGTCTGCCGACCAGGAGAAAGTCGTCCAAGTAGTGAGCAATCCTATCCTCTCCTGTCACTTCCGCCACGGCCCAATGCAAGAAGGAACTAAACGCCTCAAAATAGGCGCAGGAAATGGAACACCCCATGGGCAAACAACGGTCAACATAATAGTGTCCGTTGAAAAAACAACCCATTAAGTAAATTGATGCGGGGTGAATCGGCAAGAGTCTGAAAGCAGACTCGATGTCAAGCTTGGCCAGTAAAGCCCCATGACCCGATCTGCGTACTACTTGCAAGGCATCATCAAATGACTGGTAATATACGGTACTTAAGTCCTGAGGAATGGCGTCATTGACTGACTTTCCCTTTGGGTATGAGAGATGTTGTATCATCCTAAACTTTCCTGGGTCTTTCTTGGGCACGACCCCTAGAGGCGAGATAACCAATCCCGGCATAGGGTTTTCCCTAAACGGGCCAGCCATTCTACCCAGTGAAACTTCCTTACCCAATTTCTCCTTCAATACCTCCGGGAAAAGGGAGGCAGATTTCAGGTTCCTGCGAGAAGCCGCACCCGAAACCGGACCTTGTACGGGGATAACAAAACCTTCCCGGAGCCCTGACTCCAACAAGGCCGCCGTTACCCTATCGGGGTATAGCGTGAGCCACTTACTAATTGCGGCCACCTTCAGCGGGGTGTCCGCTCTTAGCGACAGCAGGGCCTCTTGGCCCAGTCCTGTCCTGTCTCTCCCCTTTTTTAACGCAGTCCGCGGCAGGGTGAAAACCCCCGCAGATGCGACAAGCGTGCCGAAAGGAACACGCGGTTCCCAACGTGCATTGCTTGTCCTGGAATTTCCAACAAACCCCAGCTGGGCGTCTGCGAAATCTATTTGCGGGTCGAAACTGCGTCGCACCCGCCGGGGCCCCCGCAGTACCTAGTGATTTCTCGGGACCCAGCCGGGCCCAGAGTTGCATTTCTACGCACCCGAAATCCAACAGTGGATTACCCACCATCTTTCTGCGGAACTCCTCATCGTAATCCCGCCAGGCACCATCGCGATAATTATCAGCAATGATCTCCATGTTTTCCATGTATTTCAACACGGCTAAACACTGGTCCGGCCATTTTTGCAAATAGCAGGACGCATAGATCCTGAAACACCGGCGCCATTCGTGAAATGTATCTGGGCGCTGGTACTTCTTGGGGCCTGTCCCATCCTCCGCTATCGCTTTCTGCCTTAGGGCTTCCACCGAGAGCTCGAAGATGTTAACAAATTTACCCTCTTGAATTCTCCGTACTGTCTTAGTCTTCAAATGCTCGTGCAGATCATAAGAAGACCAGGATCTAGTATCCCCTTGGAGTGCCACCTTCCGATTAACAGGCCTCCCCACCCCACTTATGCGAAGTCTGGGTGGGGCAGCCCTGTCGGACCTACCAGAGGCAATATAGTCATGACGGTCACGCAAACCCCCTTTTTCTGATCTCTTCTCATCAGTTAACCATCTAAGCATCTTATACATTCTTTTATTGCCCTTCCCATGCAACCCCAGTTCCTTGTCATTTTCTGACCCAGAATCATCCGAGGATGAGGTAAAACCCCGCAACCCCACTGAAACTGAGGACTCACCATCTCTCACACCAGTCCTGTTTGGAATCGCCACGACTCCCGAAGTAGAAGGACGCTCATCCTCTGACACCATGGAGTCCTGGCCGCTCTCAGCACCTCTCTCCAACCCGCTGCCTGAATCTCCTGACGTAGCCATGTCGCTTTCCTGCAAAAGAGATTGCCAGAGAGGAGTACCACGAAGGGGAAGGTCTACTCTACCCCTCCCCCTGTGCCCAGACCGTTCATGCATCCCCTCACACACATCATGGTTGTCTTCGCCACTTGCAACATCATCATACACACCCTGCTCATCTTCTGTAAAGTCCTCTATCTCTTCACTAAAATGTACTGACTTCTGAGTGATAGGGGTGGCTTTCTTACGTCTAGTGGATGCAACCGCTAAATCTAAACTCTGAAACTGTTCTGGTGAACCATGTTAGGTAGAAGACCTAGTTACTACCTTCCTCGCTGCTGCCGGGGATGCGCCCGGAGCCTGAGGCCTAGCCCCTACACTCCCACTAATTTGCGCGCCAAAAGCGCCGCCTGCACGGGCGCCGCCTTTGCCCAAAGAAACCTCACTATTACTGCCAGCGCTCTTAGGCATACTCCTAGCGTGCCCAATAGGTGCTGCGACACCTTTATAATTGCCCAATGGGGCCTTTGCCCCTTGACGAGGATTACTGCCCGACGGGGCCTTTGCCCTTTGCCGGGCCGTAATACCCTTTGCAACCTGCCCACGGGGGCCTCCAACAGGGACCCCCGGGTTCATTTGGCCAGAGAAATGCCCCCCCTGAGGTAATTCCTCCATTGATTCACCATTAGCCCCCTCGTGAAGATCAACCCCCACAAGTGCTGCCCCTGTAGACCCCATTGCATCAGCAGAATTGCCCCCCGGAGCATAAGTTCCCCCCCGCGGCACTCCTCTCTTACCTTGGACGTCGCGCGGGGAACTCGACCTGCTCCGCTTCGATGACCGCTGACAAATGGCGGGACCGGCAGTGACGTCATCGGAAATGACGTCACCGGAAGTCCCGCCCTCGGAGGACCGCAAACCGGAAGTCGCCGCCGATGGAGGAACAGTCGACGCGGGAGCCTGCGCAACCACCGCCGGAGGACCAAGGACCACGTGGGACGCACCCGGAGACCCCGACAAAGAAGATGCCCACCTCTGGAAAAGGGATACCGCGGCCGCGATGGAGTCCTGAGACACCGGAGACGACGTCGGAGGTAAGGCCGAACTGCTCCCACTAAAACTACCAACTATTGGGGCAAAAGAGCAAGGCCCGTAGGGGCCGGGGACCGGAACGCCACAAGGCCGAGAAGGGCCCGCCGCGACCACGCAAGGGGAGGGAGGCCCAGCCAGGGGGACCGGAGAGCAGGGGACAGAGGAGCTAGCGGCTGTAGACCGCATAGCGGGCCTAGCGGGGACCCCCGCTTTACCGGCTACTTTAGGGGGACATGTGGGCCTGCGAAGGCCAGAAACGGGCCCGGCAGGGCCCGACGTGGTAACTAAATTGGGGCCTATGTCAGAACTAACCCCCCGAAAAGAGGGCTCACTCCCGGCCGCATGGCCGACGGGCTCAGACGCGCCATCTGGATGCCCAGCACTACCCCCCATATTGCTCACTAATGCCAGCACCTCCAGTAGGGCCCTATCTGAAATCTCCCCACCACTACCCCCAACCTCCCCGGAGGATTGATCAAGTGAAGGGGAAAGGGAGGGAAGTAAAGGGGTTCGACCCACCGTTTCTGGCGATGGAGGGATCCACTCAGCTGCTTCATCGCTGTCTTCAACAACTTCTCTCTCTGCAGGTTCCTCCCCAGCCTCCATGATTCGCTTTGGAGGTGCTTTAGATCTCCTTGAACGTCTCATGTGAAAACTTTGAGAAAAACAGCAGAAAGAGGACATGTGCTTCCTGTACTGGGCTTAAAAAGGTAAGCTGGAACCCCTCCTCTCTTTCTGCAACATTGTTTCACACACACAACACAACACTCCCCTCCTCCGTCTTGGCCTTAACCCTTATGTGCATTCCAGGCAATTTGCCTTACATTTCCTGTCTGTACACAGGGGATGTATCTGATGTGCTATGCACAGGGCCTGTGGTTACTGTCTGTACACAGGGGATGTATCTGATGTGCTATGCACAGGGCCTGTGGTTACTGCCTGTCTGTACACAGGGGATGTATCTGATGTGCTATGCACAGGGTCTGTGGTTACTGCCTGTACACAGGGGATGTATCTGATGTGCTATGCACAGGGCCTGTGGTTACTGTCTGTACACAGGGGATGTATCTGATGTGCTATGCACAGGGTCTGTGGTTACTGCCTGTACACAGGGGATGTATCTGATGTGCTATGCACAGGGCCTGTGGTTACTGCCTGTCTGTACACAGGGGATGTATATGATGTGCTATGCACAGGGCCTGTGGTTACTGCCTGTACACAGGGGATGTGTCTGATGTGCTATGCACAGGGCCTGTGGTTACTGCCTGTACACAGGGGATGTGTCTGATGTGCTATGCACAGGGCCTGTGGTTACTGTCTGTACACAGGGGATGTATCTGATGTGCTATGCACAGGGCCTGTGGTTACTGCTTGTACACAGGGGATGTATCTGATGTGCTATGCACAGGGCCTGTGGTTACTGCCTGTCTGTACACAGGGGATGTATCTGATGTGCTATGCACAGGGCCTGTGGTTACTGCTTGTACACAGGGGATGTATCTGATGTGCTATGCACAGGGCCTGTGGTTACTGTCTGTCTGTACACAAGGGATGTATCTGATGTGCTATGCACAGGGCCTGTGGTTACTGCCTGTCTGTACACAGGGGGTGTATCTGATGTGCTATGCACAGGGCCTGTGGTTACTGCCTGTACACAGGGGATGTATCTGATGTGCTATGCACAGGGCCTGTGGTTACTGCCTGTACACAGGGGATGTATCTGATGTGCTATGCACAGGGCCTGTGGTTACTGCCTGTCTGTACACAGGGGGTGTATCTGATGTGCTATGCACAGGGCCTGTGGTTACTGCCTGTACACAGGGGATGTGTCTGATGTGCTATGCACAGGGCCTGTGGTTACTGTCTGTACACAGGGGATGTATCTGATGTGCTATGCACAGGGCCTGTGGTTACTGCCTGTCTGTACAGAAGGGGATGTATCTGATGTGCTATGCACAGGGCTTGTGGTTACTGTCTGTACACAGGGGATGTATCTGATGTGCTATGCACAGGGCCTGTGGTTACTGCCTGTCTGTACACAGGGGATGTATCTGATGTGCTATGCACAGGGCCTGTGGTTACTGACTGTCTGTACACAGGGGATGTATCTGATGTGCTATGCACAGGGCCTGCGGTTACTGCCTGTCTGTACACAGGGGATGTATCTGATGTGCTATGCACAGGGCCTGTGGTTACTGACTGTCTGTACACAGGGGATGTATCTGTTGTGCTATGCACAGGGCCTGTGGTTACTGCCTGTACACAGGGGATGTATCTGATGTGCTATGCACAGGGCCTGTGGTTACTGCCTGTCTGTACACAGGGGATGTATCTGATGTGCTATGCACAGGGCCTGTGGTTACTGCCTGTACACAGGGGATGTATCTGATGTGCTATGCACAGGGCCTGTGGTTACTGTCTGTACACAGGGGGGTGTATCTGATGTGCTATGCACAGGGCCTGTGGTTACTGCCTGTCTGTACACAGGGGATGTATCTGATGTGCTATGCACAGGGCCTGTGGTTACTGCCTGTCTGTACACAGGGGATGTATCTGATGTGCTATGCACAGGGCCTGTGGTTACTGCCTGTCTGTACACAGGGGATGTATCTGATGTGCTATGCACAGGGCCTGTGGTTACTGTCTGTACACAGGGGATGTATCTGATGTGCTATGCACAGGGCCTGTGGTTACTGCCTGTCTGTACACAGGGGATGTATCTGATGTGCTATGCACAGGGCCTGTGGTTACTGTCTGTACACAGGGGATGTATCTGACGTGCTATGCACAGGGCCTGTGGTTACTGTCTGTCTGTACACAGGGGATGTATCTGATGTGCTATGCACAGGGCCTGTGGTTACTGTCTGTCTGTACACAGGGGTTGTTTCTGATGTGCTATGCACAGGGCCTGTGGTTACTGTCTGTACACAGGGGATGTATCTGATGTGCTATGCACAGGGCCTGTGGTTACTGCCTGTCTGTACACAGGGGATGTATCTGATTTGCTATGCACAGGGCCTGTGGTTACTGTCTGTACACAGGGGTTGTTTCTGATGTGCTATGCACAGGGCCTGTGGTTACTGCCTGTACACAGGGGGATGTATCTGATGTGCTATGCACAGGGCCTGTGGTTACTGCCTGTCTGTACACAGGGGATGTATCTGATGTGCTATGCACAGGGCCTGTGGTTACTGCCTGTACACAGGGGGTGTATCTGATGTGCTATGCACAGGGCCTGTGGTTACTGCCTGTCTGTACACAGGGGATGTATCTGATGTGCTATGCACAGGGCCTGTGGTTACTGCCTGTACACAGGGGATGTATCTGATGTGCTATGCACAGGGCCTGTGGTTACTGCCTGTACACAGGGGGTGTATCTGATGTGCTATGCACAGGGCCTGTGGTTACTGTCTGTACACAGGGGATGTATCTGATGTGCTATGCACAGGGCCTGTGGTTACTGCCTGTCTGTACACAGTACACAGGGGGTGTATCTGATGTGCTATGCACAGGGCCTGTGGTTACTGCCTGTCTGTACACAGGGGGTGTATCTGATGTGCTATGCACAGGGCCTGTGGTTACTGCCTGTACACAGGGGGTGTATCTGATGTGCTATGCACAGGGCCTGTGGTTACTGTCTGTACACAGGGGATGTATCTGATGTGCTATGCACAGGGCCTGTGGTTACTGTCTGTACACAGGGGGATGTATCTGATGTGCTATGCACAGGGCCTGTGGTTACTGCCTGTCTGTACAGAAGGGGATGTATCTGATGTGCTATGCACAGGGCCTGTGGTTACTGCTTGTACACAGGGGATGTATCTGATGTGCTATGCACAGGGCCTGTGGTTACTGCCTGTACACAGGGGATGTATCTGATGTGCTATGCACAGGGCCTGTGGTTACTGCCTGTCTGTACACAGAGGTTGTTTATGATGTGCTATGCACAGGGCCTGTGGTTACTGCCTGTCTCTACACAGGGGATGTATCTGATGTGCTAATGCACAGGGCCTGTGGTTACTGCCTGTCTGTACACAGGGGATGTATCTGATGTGCTATGCACAGGGCCTGTGGTTACTGCCTGTACATAGGGGATGTATCTGATGTGCTATGCACAGGGCCTGTGGTTACTGTCTGTACACAGGGGATGTATCTGATGTGCTATACACAGGGCCTGTGGTTACTGCCTGTCTGTACACAGGGGATGTATCTGATGTGCTATGCACAGGGCCTGTGGTTACTGCCTGTACACAGGGGATGTATCTGATGTGCTATGCACAGGGCCTGTGGTTACTGCCTGTACACAGGGGATGTATCTGATGTGCTATGCACAGGGCCTGTGGTTACTGCCTGTCTGTACACAGAGGTTGTTTATGATGTGCTATGCACAGGGCCTGAGTGTACACTGGTAGAAGAATAACTGCTAGCTCTGACCAAGAAAAAAACCAGTAGCCTCAGTGGTGCAGATTTTTACCCCCAAAATGTGTCCCTTCTTGTTTTTTCTCAGTTTACTCTAACGTAAATAGTAGATTAGTAGACTCTGTGCCAATCTCACATGTGACTGTGCACAGAATGCAACACAAAGAGCCGGAAATACAATTATCTCCAAAGACAAGTAACAAATAGCTATTGCTTCCTGTGGTATTTGTGCTTATATAGATAATTTCCTGCTGTCAGGACCAGTTCATTAGGCAAAGCAGGTAGCTGCCCACCGGCATCCTTACTCACAGAGCTCCTACAGGACTGTTTAACTGATGGATCTTACAATTCACTAATTATATTTTTACAATATGTGCAACGAAAAACGGCTGTAAAGCGGAGCTGCACTTGTTGTTTTGTAGCCTTTTTCTTTATAAATGTTTCAGTGCACCCACATATGGCAAAATGCCTAGGGGTACTGGAGCACCTTTTGCATATGGCCAACAGGGGCGGATGTTTGTTTCTTTTTTTTTTCAGACAGCGCTATGCAATGTCAAAAAGATAAAGGCTGTCTTCCAAAAAATAATATATCATTATAAATTCTAAACAAAAGTATTCCTGGCACACTTCAGCCTGATTGCCCTTAATCATCGACTGACCTGTGATTCCATCCTTGCCTTATTACATGTATCATCAATAAAAACCTGGTTAAATAATTTATTTTAAATTCACAGAGCATTTAATAAATATGTTAAAAATATACAGTACATCATGCTGACTCTCATATACATATATACAGTACATCATGCTGACCCTTATATACATATATACAGTACATCATGCTGACTCTTATATACATATATACAGTACATCATGCTGACCATCATATACATATATACAGTACATCATGCTGACCCTTATATACATATATACAGTACATCATGCTGACTCTCATATACATATATACAGTACATCATGCTGACTCTCATATACATATATACAGTACATCATGCTGACCCTTATATACATATATACAGTACATCATGCTGACTCTTATATACATATATACAGTACATCATGCTGACCATCATATACATATATACAGTACATCATGCTGACCCTTATATACATATATACAGTACATCATGCTGACTCTCATATACATATATACAGTACATCATGCTGACCCTCATATACATATATACAGTACATTATGCTGTCCCTTATATACATATATACAGTACATCATGTTGACTCTCATATACATATATACAGTACATCATGCTGACCCTTATATACATATATACAGTACATCATGCTGACTCTTATATACATATATACAGTACATCATGCTGACCATCATATACATATTTACAGTACATCATGCTGACCCTTATATACATATATACGGTACATCATGCTGACTCTCATATACATATATACAGTACATCATGCTGACCCTCATATACATATATACAGTACATCATGCTGACTCTCATATACATATATACAGTACATCATGCTGACTCTCATATACATATATACAGTACATCATGCTGACCCTCATATACATATATACAGTACATCATGCTGACCCTTATATACATATATACAGTACATCATGCTGACCCTTATATACATATATACAGTACATCATGCTGACTCTCATATACATATATACAGTACATAATGCTGACCCTTATATACATATATACAGTACATCATGCTGACTCTTATATACATATATACAGTACATCATGCTGACCATCATATACATATATACAGTACATAATGCTGACCCTTATATACATATATACAGTACATCATGCTGACTCTTATATACATATATACAGCACATTATGCTGACCATCATATACATATATACAGTACATCATGCTGACCCTTATATACATATATACAGTACATCATGCTGACTCTCATATACATATATACAGTACATCATGCTGACCCTTATATACATATATACAGTACATAATGCTGACCCTTATATACATATATACAGTACATCATGCTGACTCTTATATACATATATACAGTACATCATGCTGACCATCATATACATATATTCAGTACATCATGCTGACCCTTATATACATATATACAGTACATCATGCTGACTCTCATATACATATATACATTAAATCATGCTGACCCTTATATACATATATACAGTACATCATGCTGACCCTTATATACATATATACAGTACATCATGCTGACTCTCATATACATATATACAGTACATCATGCTGTCCCTCATATACATATATACAGTACATCATGCTGACTCTCATATACAAATATACAGTACATCATGCTGTCCCTTATATACATATATACAGTACATCATGCTGACTCTCATATACATATATACAGTACATCATGCTGACCCTTATATACATATATACAGTACATCATGCTGTCCCTTATATACATATATACAGTACATCATGTTGCCCCTCATATACATATATACAGTACATCATGCTGACTCTCATATACATATATACAGTACATCATGCTGACCCTTATATACATATATACAGTACATCATGCTGACCCTTATATACATATATACAGTACATCATGCTGACCCTTATATACATATATACAGTACATCATGCTGACTCTCATATACATATATACAGTACATCATGCTGACTCTCATATACATATATACAGTACATCATGCTGACTCTCATATACATATATACAGTACATCATGCTGACCATCATATACATATATACAGTACATCATGCTGACCCTTATATACATATATACAGTACATCATGCTGACTCTCATATACATATATACAGTACATCATGCTGACCCTTATATACATATATACAGTACATCATGCTGACCCTTATATACATATATACAGTACATCATGCTGACCCTTATATACATATATACAGTACATCATGCTGACTCTCATATACATATATACAGTACATCATGCTGTCCCTCATATACATATATACAGTACATCATGCTGACTCTCATATACATATATACAGTACATCATGCTGACCCTTATATACATATATACAGTACATCATGCTGACTCTCATATACATATACACAGTACATCATGCTGTCCCTTATATACATATATACAGTACATCATGTTGCCCCTCATATACATATATACAGTACATCATGCTGACTCTCATATACATATATACAGTACATCATGCTGACCCTTATATACATATATACAGTACATCATGTTGCCCCTCATATACATATATACAGTACATCATGCTGACTCTCATATACATATATACAGTACATCATGCTGACCCTTATATACATATATACAGTACATCATGCTGACCCTTATATACATATATACAGTACATCATGCTGATCCTTATATACATATATACAGTACATCATGCTGACTCTCATATACATATATACAGTACATCATGCTGTCCCTCATATACATATATACAGTGCATCATGCTGACTCTCATATACATATATACAGTACATCATGCTGACCCTTATATACATATATACAGTACATCATGCTGACTCTCATATACATATATACAGTACATCATGCTGACCCTTATATACATATATACAGTACATCATGCTGTCCCTTATATATATACATATATACAGTACATCATGTTGCCCCTCATATACATATATACAGTACATCATGCTGACTCTCATTTACATATATACAGTACATCATGCTGACCCTTATATACATATATACAGTCATCATGCTGTCCCTTATATACATATATACAGTACATCATGTTGCCCCTCATATACATATATACAGTACATCATGCTGACTCTCATATACATATATACAGTACATCATGCTGACCATCATATACATATATACAGTACATCATGCTGACCCTTATATACATATATACAGTACATCATTCTGACTCTCATATACATATATACAGTACATCATGCTGACCCTTATATACATATATACAGTACATCATGCTGACCCTTATATACATATATACAGTACATCATGCTGACTCTCATATACATATATACAGTACATCATGCTGTCCCTCATATACATATATACAGTACATAATGCTGACTCTCATATACATATATACAGTACATCATGCTGACCCTTATATACATATATACAGTACATCATGCTGACTCTCATATACATATATACAGTACATCATGCTGACCCTTATATACATATATACAGTACATCATGCTGACCCTTATATACATATATACAGTACATCATGCTGACTCTCATATACATATATACAGTACTTCATGCTGTCCCTCATATACATATATACAGTACATTATGCTGACTCTCATATACATATATACAGTACATCATGCTGACCCTTATATACATATATACAGTACATCATGCTGACTCTAATATACATATATACAGTACATCATGCTGACCCTTATATACATATATACAGTACATCATGCGGTCCCTTATATACATATATACAGTACATCATGTTGCCCCTCATATACATATATACAGTACATCATGCTGACTCTCATATACATATATACAGTACATCATGCTGACTCTCATATACATATATACAGTACATCATGCTGACCCTTATATACATATATACAGTACATCATGCTGACTCTCATATACATATATACAGTACATCATGCTGACTCTCATATATATATATATATATATATATAGTACATCATGTTGCCCCTCATATACATATATACAGTACATCATGCTGACTCTCATATACATATATATAGTACATCATGCTGAATCTCATATACATATATACAGTACATCATGCTGACCCTTATATACATATATACAGTACATCATGCTGACCCTTATATACATATATACAGTACAACATGCTGACTCTCATATACATATATACAGTACATCATGCTGACTCTCATATACATATATACAGTAAATAATGCTGACCCTTATATACATATATACAGTACATCATGCTGACTCTCATATACATATATACAGTACATCATGCTGACTCTCATATACATATATACAGTACATCATGCTGACCATCATATACATATATACAGTACATCATGCTGACCCTTATATACATATATACAGTACATCATGCTGACTCTCATATACATATATACAGTACATCATGCTGACCCTTATATACATATATACAGTACATCATGCTGACCCTTATATACATATATACAGTACATCATGCTGACCCTTATATACATATATACAGTACATCATGCTGACTCTCATATACATATATACAGTACATCATGCTGTCCCTCATATACATATATACAGTACATCATGCTGACTCTCATATACATATATACAGTACATCATGCTGACCCTTATATACATATATACAGTACATCATGCTGACCCTTATATACATATATACAGTACATCATGCTGACCCTTATATACATATATACAGTACATCATGCTGACTCTCATATACATATATACAGTACATCATGCTGTCCCTCATATACATATATACAGTACATCATGCTGACTCTCATATACATATATACAGTGCATCATGCTGACCCTTATATACATATATACAGTACATCATGCTGACTCTCATATACATATATACAGTACATCATGCTGACCCTTATATACATATATACAGTACATCATGCTGTCCCTTATATACATATATACAGTACATCGTGTTGCCCCTCATATACATATATACAGTACATCATGCTGACTCTCATATACAATATACATACATCATATGCGACTCTCATACATATATACAGTACATCATGCTGACCCTTATATACATATATACAGTACATCATGCTGACTCTCATATACATATATACAGTACATCATGCTGACCTCTATACATATATACAGTACATCATGTTGCCCCTCATATACATATATACAGTACATCATGCTGACCCTCTATATACATATATACAGTACATCATGCTGACTCTCTTATATATATATACAGTACATCATGCTGACTCTCATATACATATATATAGTACATCATGCTGACTCACATATATATATACAGTACATCATGCTGACCCTCATATACATATATACAGTACATCATGCTGACCCTTATATACATATATACAGTACATCATGCTGACTCTCATATACATATATACAGTACATCATGCTGACCCTTATATACATATATACAGTACATCATGCTGACCCTTATATACATATATACAGTACATCATGCTGACTCCTTATATACATATATACAGTACATCATGCTGACTCTCATATACATATATACAGTACATCATGCTGTCCCTCATATACATATATACAGTACATCATGCTGACTCTCATATACATATATACAGTACATCATGCTGACCCTTATATACATATATACAGTACATCATGCTGACCCTTATATACATATATACAGTACATCATGCTGACCCTTATATACATATATACAGTACATCATGCTGACTCTCATATACATATATACAGTACATCATGCTGTCCCTCATATACATATATACAGTACATCATGCTGACTCTCATATACATATATACAGTGCATCATGCTGACCCTTATATACATATATACAGTACATAATGCTGACTCTCATATACATATATACAGTACATCATGCTGACCCTTATATACATATATACAGTACATCATGCTGTCCCTTATATACATATATACAGTACATCGTGTTGCCCCTCATATACATATATACAGTACATCATGCTGACTCTCATATACATATATACAGTACATCATGCTGACTCTCATATACATATATACAGTACATCATGCTGACCCTTATATACATATATACAGTACATCATGCTGACTCTCATATACATATATACAGTACATCATGCTGACCCTTATATACATATATACAGTACATCATGTTGCCCCTCATATACATATATACAGTACATCATGCTGACCCTTATATACATATATACAGTACATCATGCTGACCCTTATATACATATATACAGTACATCATGCTGACTCTCATATACATATATATAGTACATCATGCTGACTCTCATATATATATATACAGTACATCATGTTGCCCCTCATATACATATATACAGTACATCATGCTGACTCTCATATACATATATACAGTACATCATGCTGACTCTCATATACATATATACAGTACATCATGCTGACCCTTATATACATATATACAGTACATCATGCTGACTCTCATATACATATATACAGTACATCATGCTGACTCTCATATACATATATACAGTACATCATGCTGACTCTCATATACATATATACAGTACATCATGCTGACCATCATATACATATATACAGTACATCATGCTGACCCTTATATACATATATACAGTACATCATGCTGACTCTCATATACATATATACAGTACATCATGCTGACCCTTATATACATATATACAGTACATCATGCTGACCCTTATATACATATATACAGTACATCATGCTGACTCTCATATACATATATACAGTACATCATGCTGTCCCTCATATACATATATACAGTACATCATGCTGACTCTCATATACATATATACAGTACATCATGCTGACCCTTATATACATATATACAGTACATCATGCTGACCCTTATATACATATATACAGTACATCATGCTGACCCTTATATACATATATACAGTACATCATGCTGACTCTCATATACATATATACAGTACATCATGCTGTCCCTCATATACATATATACAGTACATCATGCTGACTCTCATATACATATATTCAGTGCATCATGCTGACCCTTATATACATATATACAGTACATCATGCTGACTCTCATATACATATATACAGTACATCATGCTGACCCTTATATACATATATACAGTACATCATGCTGTCCCTTATATACATATATACAGTACATCGTGTTGCCCCTCATATACATATATACAGTACATCATGCTGACTCTCATATACATATAAACAGTACATCATGCTGACTCTCATATACATATATACAGTACATAATGCTGACCCTTATATACATATATACAGTACATCATGCTGACCCTTATATACATATATACAGTACATCATGTTGCCCCTCATATACATATATACAGTACATCATGCTGACCCTTATATACATATATACAGTACATCATGCTGACCCTTATATACATATATACAGTACATCATGCTGACTCTCATATACATATATACAGTACATCATGCTGACCCTTATATACATATATACAGTACATCATGCTGTCCCTTATATACATATATACAGTACATCATGTTGCCCCTCATATACATATATACAGTACATCATGCTGACTCTCATATACATATATACAGTACATCATGCTGACCCTTATATACATATATACAGTACATCATGCTGACCCTTATATACATATATACAGTACATCATGCTGATCCTTATATACATATATACAGTACATCATGCTGACTCTCATATACATATATACAGTACATCATGCTGTCCCTCATATACATATATACAGTACATCATGCTGACTCTCATATACATATATACAGTACATCATGCTGACCCTTATATACATATATACAGTACATCATGCTGACTCTCATATACATATATACAGTACATCATGCTGACCCTTATATACATATATACAGTACATCATGCTGTCCCTTATATACATATATACAGTACATCATGTTGCCCCTCATATACATATATACAGTACATCATGCTGACTCTCATTTACATATATACAGTACATCATGCTGACTCTCATATACATATATACAGTACATCATGCTGACCCTTATATACATATATACAGTACATCATGCTGACCCTTATATACATATATACAGTACATCATGCTGACCCTTATATACATATATACAGTACATCATGCTGACTCTCATATACATATATACAGTACATCATGCTGACTGACCCTTATATACATATATACAGTAAATCATGCTGACTCTCATATACATATATACAGTACATCACGCTGACCCTTATATACATATATACAGTACATCATGCTGACCCTTATATACATATATACAGTACATCATGCTGACTCTCATATACATATATACAGTACATCATGCTGACCCTCATATACATATATACAGTACATCATGCTGTCCCTCATATACATATATACAGTACATCATGCTGACTCTCATATACATATATACAGTACATCATGCTGACCCTTATATACATATATACAGTACATCATGCTGACTCTCATATACATATATACAGTACATCATGCTGACCCTTATTTAGATATATACAGTACATCATGCTGTCCCTTATATACATATATACAGTACATCATGTTGCCCCTCATATACATATGTACAGTACATCATGCTGACCCTTATATACATATATACAGTACATCATGCTGACTCTCATATACATATATACAGTACATCATGCTGACTCTCATATACATATATACAGTACATCATGCTGACCCTTATATACATATATACAGTACATCATGCTGACCCTTATATACATATATACAGTACATCATGCTGACTCTCATATACATATATACAGTACATCATGCTGACCCTTATATACATATATACAGTACACCATGCTGTCCCTTATATACATATATACAGTACATCATGTTGCCCCTCATATACATATATACAGTACATCATGCTGACTCTCATATACATATATACAGTACATCATGCTGACTCTCATATACATATATACAGTACATCATGCTGACCCTTATATACATATATACAGTACATCATGCTGACCCTTATATACATATATACAGTACATCATGCTGATCCTTATATACATATATACAGTACATCATGCTGACTCTCATATACATATATACAGTACATCATGCTGTCCCTTATATACATATATACAGTACATCATGTTGCCCCTCATATACATATGTACAGTACATCATGCTGACCCTTATATACATATATACAGTACATCATGCTGACTCTCATATACATATATACAGTACATCATGCTGACTCTCATATACATATATACAGTACATCATGCTGACCCTTATATACATATATACAGTACATCATGCTGACCCTTATATACATATATACAGTACATCATGCTGACTCTCATATACATATATACAGTACATCATGCTGACCCTTATATACATATATACAGTACACCATGCTGTCCCTTATATACATATATACAGTACATCATGTTGCCCCTCATATACATATATACAGTACATCATGCTGACTCTCATATACATATATACAGTACATCATGCTGACTCTCATATACATATATACAGTACATCATGCTGATCCTTATATACATATATACAGTACATCATGCTGACTCTCATATACATATATACAGTACATCATGCTGACCCTTATATACATATATACAGTACATCATGCTGACTCTTATATACATATATACAGTACATCATGCTGACTCTCATATACATATATACAGTACATCATGCTGACCCTTATATACATATATACAGTACATCATGCTGACTCTCATATACATATATACAGTACATCATGCTGACCCTTATATACATATATACAGTACATCATGCTGTCCCTTATATACATATATACAGTACATCATGTTGCCCCTCATATACATATATACAGTACATCATGCAGACTCTCATATACTTATATACAGTACATCATGCTAACTCTCATATACATATATACAGTACATCATGCTGACCCTTATATATATATATATACAGTACATCATGTTGACTCTCATATACATATATACAGTACATCATGCTGACCCTTATATACATATATACAGTACATCATGCTGTCTCTTATATACATATATACAGTACATCATGCTGACCCTCATATACATATATACAGTAGATCATGCGGACTCTCATATACATATATACAGTACATCATGCTGACTCTCATATACATATATACAGTACATCATGCTGACCCTTATATACATATATACAGTACATCATGCTGACCCTTATATACATATATACAGTACATCATGCTGACCCTTATATACATATATACAGTACATCATGCTGACTCTCATATACATATATACAGTACATCATGCTGACTCTCATATACATATATACAGTACATCACGCTGACCCTTATATACATATATACAGTACATCATGCTGACCCTTATATACATATATACAGTACATCATGCTGACTCTCATATACATATATACAGTACATCATGCTGACCCTCATATACATATATACAGTACATCATGCTGACCCTTATATACATATATACAGTACATCACGCTGACCCTCATATACATATATACAGTACATCATGCTGACCCTTATATACATATATACAGTACATCATGCTGACTCTCATATACATATATACAGTACATCATGCTGACCCTTATATACATATATACAGTACATCATGTTGCCCCTCATATACATATATACAGTACATCATGCTGACTCTCATATACATATATACAGTACATCATGCTGACCCTTATATACATATATACAGTACATCATGCTGACCCTTATATACATATATACAGTACAACATGCTGACTCTCATATACATATATACAGTATATCATGCCGACTCTCATATACATATATACAGTACATCATGCTGACTCTCATATACATATATACAGTACATCATGCTGACCTTTATATACTTATATACAGTACATCATGCTGACCCTTATATACATATATACAGTACATCATGATGACTCTCATATACATATATACAGTATATCATGCTGACTCTCATATACATATATACAGTACATCATGCTGACTCTCATATACATATATACAGTACATCATGCTGACTCTCATATACATATATACAGTACATCATGCTGACTCTCATATACATATATACAGTACATCATGCTGACCCTTATATACATATATACAGTACATCATGCTGACTCTCATATACATATATACAGTACATTATGCTGACCCTTATATACATATATACAGTACATCATGCTGACTCTCATATACATATATACAGTACATCATGCTGACCCTTATATACATATATACAGTACATCATGCTGACTCTCATATACATATATACAGTACATCATGCTGACTCTCATATACATATATACAGTACATCATGCTGACCCTTATATACATATATACAGTACATCATGCTGACTCTCATATACATATATACAGTACATCATGCTGACCCTTATATACATATATACAGTACATCATGCTGACCCTTATATACATATATACAGTACATCACGCTGACCCTTATATACATATATACAGTACATCATGCTGACTCTCATATACATATATACAGTACATAATGCTGACTCTCATATACATATATACAGTACATCATGCTGACATCATGCTGACCCTCATATACATATATACAGTACATCATGCTGACCCTCATATACATATATACAATACATCATGCTGACCCTCATATACATATATACAGTACATCATGCTGTCCCCCATATACATATATACAGTACATCATGCTGACTCTCATATACATATATACAGTACATCATGCTGTCCCTCATATACATATATACAGTACATCATTCTGTCCCATAGATACATATATACAGTACATCACGCTGACCCTTATATACATATATATATACAGTACATCATGCTGACCTTCATATACATATATACAGTACATCATGCTGACCCTCATATACATATATACAGTACATCATGCTGACCCTCATATACATATATACAGAACATCATGCTGACCCTCATACACATATATACAGTACATCATGCTGTTCCTCATATACATATATACAGTACATCATGCTGTCCCATATATATAGTACATCATGCTGTCCCTCATATACATATATACAGTACATCATGCTGTCCCTCATATACATATATACAGTACATCAGGCCGTCCCTCATATACATATATACAGTACATCATACTGTCCCATATATACAGTACATCATGCTGACCCTCATATACATATATACAGTACATCATGCTGTCCCATATATACAGTACATTATGCTGTCCCTCATATACATATATACAGTACATCATGCTGTCCCTTATATACATATATACAGTACATAATGTTTCCCCTCATATACATATATACAGTACATCATGCTGACCCTCATATACATATATACAGTACATCATGCTGTCCCTCATATACATATATACAGTACATAATGTTGCCCCTCATATACATATATACAGTGCATCATGCTGACCCTCATATACATATATACAGTACATCATGCTGTCCCATATATACAATACATCATGCTGTCCCTCATATACATATATACAGTACATCATGTTGCCCCTCATATACATATATACAGTACATCATGCTGTCTCTCATATACATATATACAGTACATCAAGTAAAGTGTATTGCAGTAATCTAGCCTAGAGGATACAAATGCATGGATTAATGTTGGCATATCATCCGGGGGAATTATGTGTTGTATCCTGGCTACAGGCAGATTTTATTACGGAGGAAATCTGCTGTTTAAAAGATAGTCCAGCATCAATCAGCACTCCAAGGTTTCGAACCTTTGCTGAACTAACGAGTTCAGAGCCTCCAAGCTCCAAGCCAGTTGGGTGATCGTGGGATATTTTTGATGCCTGGGGTCCCCTCACCAAGAGTAACTCTGTTTTGTTCGGGTTCACTTTGAGACAGCTAGCATTCATCCATTCTATGAGGTCTGTTAAGCAACTGTTTATACGGCATGCTGGGTCTGTAGTATCTAGAGCAAAGGAGAAGTAGAGTTGTGTGTCATCAGCGTAACAATGATACCTTAGGCAATGTCGGTTAATGATGTCCCTCAGTGGTAGTAAGTAAATTGCGAATAGCATGGGAGACAGGATAGATCCTTGTGGAACTCCGCAGGCCAGTTCTGTTGGCGCTGATGAGCTTGATCCTGATATTACTCTCTGTGATCTACCAGCGAGAAAAGATTTAAACCAGTTAAGGACTGTGACTCCTAGACCACAGATGTACTGCAAGCGCTCTATTAGAATCCTATGGTCAATGGTGTCAAATGCAGCTGAGAGATCCAGGAGGATTAGAATTGAGTAATCACCTTTGTCTCTTGCCATGAGGAGATCATTTAGCACTCGGACTAGCGCTGTTTCAGTGCTGTGGCGGCATCTGAAGCCTGACTGGAAAGGATCGAATATGTTTAGTTGTGATAGATTTGCTTCCAGTTGAGTTGCCACTACTTTTTCAATTATTTTCCCCAGAAATGGGAGGTTGGATACTGGTCTGTAATTAGTCATGCAGTCTGGGTCTAATAAAGGTTTCTTTAGGAGTGGTTTTACCACAGCTTCTTTTAGAGGATCTGGGAAGTCTCCTGTGTTTACATATATAAAGTACATCATGCTGACCCTTATATACATATATACAGTACATCATGCTGACCCTTATATACATATATACAGTACATCACGCTGTCCCTTATATAATATATACAGTACATCATGCTGACCCTCATATACATATATACAGTACATCACGCTGTCCCTTATCTACATATATACAGTACATCATGCTGTCCCATATATACAATACATCATGCTGACCATTATATACATATATACAGTACATCATGCTGACTCTTATATACATATATACAGTACATCATGCAGACCCTTATATACATATATACAGTACATCATGCTGACCATTATATATATATATATATATATATATATATATATATATATACACAGTGAGGGAAAAAAGTATTTAGTCAGCCACCAATTGTGCAAGTTCTCCCACTTAAGAAGATGAGAGAGGCCTGTAATTTTCATCATAGGTATACCTCAACTATGAGAGACAAAATGTGGAAACAAATCCAGACAATCACATTGTCTGATTTGGAAAGAATTTATTTGCAAATTATGGTGGGAAATAAGTATTTGGTCAATCTCAAAAGTTCATCTCAATACTTTGTTATATATCCTTTGTTGGCAATGACAGAGTCCAAACATTTTCTATAAGTCTTCACAAGGTTGTCACACACTGTTGCTGGTATGATGTTATGAGCAGTGATGTTTTGGGGCTGTCGCTGGGCAACACCGACTTTCAACTCCCTCCAAAGGTTTTCTATGGGGTTGAGATCTGGAGACTGGGTAGGCAACTCCAGGACCTTGAAATGCTTCTTACAAAGCCACTCCTTCATTGCCCGGGCGGTGTGTTTGGGATCATTGTCATGCTGAAAGACCCAGCCACGTTTCATCTTCAATGCCCTTGCTGATGGAAGGAGGTTTGCACTCAAAATCTCACGATACATGGCCCCATTCATTCTTTCATGTACACGGATCAGTCGTCCTGTTCCCTTTGCAGAGAAACAGCCCCAAAGCAAGATGTTGCCACCCCAATGCTTCACAGTAGGTATGGTGTTCTTTGGTTGCAACTCAGCATTCTCTCTCCTCCAAACACGACGAGTTGTGTTTCTACCAAACAGTTCTACTTTGGTTTCATCTGACCATATGACATTCTCCCAATCCGCTTCTGGATCATCCAAATGCTCTCTAGTATACTTCAGACGGGCCCAGACATGTACTGGCTTAAGCAGGGGGACACGTCTAGCACAGCAGGATCTGAGTCCGTAGCGGCGTAGTGTGTTACTGATGGTAGCCTTTGTTACATTAGTCCCAGCTCTCTGCAGGTCATTCACTAGGTCCCGCCGTGTGGTTCTGGGATGTTTGCTCACCGTTCTTGTGATCATTTTGACCCCACGGGGTGAGATCTTGCGTGGAGCCCCAGATCGAGAGAGATTATCAGTAGTCTTTGTACGTCTTCCATTTTCTAATTATTGCTCCCACAGTTGATTTCTTCACACCAAGCTGATTGCCTATTGGAGATTCAGTCTTCCCAGTTTGGTGCAGGTCTACAATATTGTTTCTGGTGTCCTTCAACAGCTCTTGGGTCTTCACCATAGTGGAGTTTGGAGTGTGACTGTTTGAGTTTGTGGACAGGTGTCTTTTATACTGATAACAAGTTTAAACAGGTGCCATTCATACAGGTAATGAGTGGAGGACAGAGGAGCCTCTTAAAGAAGAAGATACAGGTCTGTGAGAGCCAGAAATCTTGCTTGTTTGTAGGTGACCAAATACTTATTTTCCACCATAATATGCAAATAAATTCTTTCCAAATCAGACAATGTGATTGTCTGGATTTGTTTCCACATTTTGTCTCTCATAGTTGAGGTATACCTATGATGAAAATTACAGGCCTCTCTCATCTTCTTAAGTGGGAGAACTTGCACAATTGGTGGCTGACTAAATACTTTTTTGCCCCACTGTATATAGTACATCATGCTGACCCTCATATACATATATACAGTACATCATGCTGACCCTCATATACATATATACAGTACATCATGCTGACCCTTATATACATATATACAGTACATTATGCTGTCCCTTATATACATATAAACAGTACATCATGCTGACCCTTACATACATATATACAGTACATCATGCTGACTCTCATATACATATATACAGTACATCATGCTGTCCCTTATATACATATATACAGTACATCATGCTGACCCTTATATACATATATACAGTACACCATGCTGACCCTCATATACATATATACAGTACATCATGCTGACTCTCATATACATATATACAGTACATCATTCTGTCCCATAGATACATATATACAGTACATAATGCTGACCCTCATATACATATATACAGTACATCATGCTGACCCTCATATACATATATACAGTACATCATGCTGACCCATATATACAGTACATCATGCTGACTGTCATATGCATATATACAGTACATCATGCTGTCCCATATATACATATATACAGTAAATCATGCTGTCCCTCATATACATATATACAGTACATCATGCTGACCCATATATACAGTACATCATGCTGACCCTTATATACATATATACAGTACATCATGCTGACCCTCATATACATATATACAGTACATCATGCTGACCCTTATATACATATATACAGTACATCTTGCTAACCCTCATATACATATATACAGTACATCATGCTGACCCTCATATACATATATACAGTACATGATGCTGACCCTTATATACATATATACAGTACATCATGCTGTCCCTTATATACATATATACAGTACATCATGCTGACCCTTATATACATATATACAGTACATCATGCTGACCCTCATATACATATATACAGTACATCATGCTGACCCTTATATACATATATACAGTAGATCATGCTGACTCTCATATACATATATACTGTACATCATGCTGACTCTCATATACATATATACAGTACATCATGCTGACTCTCATATACATATATACAGTACATCATGCTGACTCTCATATACATATATACAGTACATCATTCTGTCCCTCATATACATATATACAGTACATCATGCTGACTCTCATATACATATATACAGTACATCATGCTGACTCTCATATACATATATACAGTACATCATGCTGACCCTTATATACATATATACAGTACATCACGCTGACCCTCATATACATATATACAGTACATAATTCCCATAGATACATATATACAGTACATCATGCTGACCCTCATATACATATATACAGTACATCATGCTGACCCTTATATACATATATACAGTACATCATGCTGACCCTCATATACATATGTACAGTACATCATGCTGACCCTTATATACATATATACAGTACATCATGCTGACCATCATATACATATATACAGTACATCATGCTGACCATCATATACATATATACAGTACATCATGCTGACTCTCATATACATATATACAGTACATCATGCTGACCATCATATACATATATACAGTACATCATGCTGACCCTTATATACATATATACAGTACATCATGCTGACCCTTATATACATATATACAGTACATCATGCTGACCCTCATATACATATATACAGTACATCATGCTGACCCTTATATACATATATACAGTACATCATGCTGACTCTCATATACATATATACAGTACATCATGCTGACCCTTATATACATATATACAGTACATCATGCTGATCCTTATATACATATTTACAGTACATCATGCTGACCCTTATATACACATATACATTACATCATGCTGACCCTTATATACATATATACAGTACATCATGCTGACTCTCATATACATCTATACAGTACATCATGCTGACCATATATGCAGTACATCATGCTGACCCTTATATACAGTACATCATGCTGACCCATATATACAGTACATCATGCTGACCCTTATATACATATATACAGTACATCATGCTGACCCTTATATACATATATACAGTACATCATGCTGACCCTTATATACATATATACAGTACATCATGTTGACCCATATATACAGTACATCATGCTGACCCTTATATACATATAATTAAAGAAACAGCAGCACCTTGCTTTAAGTTATATATTTATTGTAGAGACAAGTAACAAAATTGCAATGGATTGGATTGGATTGAACATTACAGTTTAAACAGCTTTCCATTTTACTTATTTTGTCTTTTTTTTTTAGTTTTCTTGGGCCTAGATTTGGAGTTTGGCGTTAGCCATGAAAACCAGCGTTAGAGGCTCCTAACGCTGGTTTTAGGCTAACTCCGGTATTTGGAGTCACTCAAAAAAGGGTCTAACGCTCACTTTTCAGCCGCAACTTTTCCATACCGCAGATCCCCTTATGTCATTTGCGTATCCTATCTTTTCAATGGGATCTTTCTAACTGCTGTATTTAGAGTCGTGTCTGAAGTGAGCGTTAGAAATCTAACGACAAAACTCCAGCCGCAGAAAAAAGTCATTTGTTAAGAGCTTTCTGGGCTAACGCCGGTTCATAAAGCTCTTAACTACTGTACTCTAAAGTACACTAACACCCATAAACTACCTATGTACCCCTAAACCGAGGTCCCCCCACATCGCCGCCACTCGATTAAATTTTTTTAACCCCTAATCTGCCGACCGCCACCTACGTTATACTTATGTACCCCTAATCTGCTGCCCCTAACACCGCCAACCCCTGTATTATATTTATTAACCCCTAATCTGCCCCTCACAACGTCGCCGCCAGCTACCTACAATAATTAACCCCTAATCTGCCGACCGCAAAGCGCCGCCACCTACATTATAGCTATGTACCCCTAATCTGCTGCCCCTAACACCGCCGACCCCTATATTATATTTATTAACCCCTAATCTGCCCCCCTCAACGTCGCCTCCACCTGCCTACACTTATTAACCCCTAATCTGCCGAGCGGACCGCACCGCTACTATAATAAAGTTATTAACCCCTAATCCGCCTCACTAACCCTATAATAAATAGTATTAACCCCTAATCTGCCCTCCCTAACATCGCCGACACCTAACTTCAATTATTAACCCCTAATCTGCCGACTGGAGCTCACCGCTATTCTAATAAATGTATTAACCCCTAAAGCTAAGTCTAACCCTAACACTAACACCCCCCTAAATTAAATATAATTTTAATCTAACGAAATTAATTAACTCTTATTAAATAAATTATTCCTATTTAAAGCTAAATACTTACCTGTAAAATAAACCCTAATATAGCTACAATATAAATTATAATTACATTGTAGCTATTTTAGGATTAATATTTATTTTACAGGCAACTTTGTAATTATTTTAACCAGGTACAATAGCTATTAAATACTTAAGAACTATTTAATAGTTACATAGTTAAAATAATTACAAAATTACCTGTAAAATAAATCCTAACCTAAGTTACAATTAAACCTAACACTACACTATCAATAAATTAATTAAATAAAATACCTACAATTAAACCTAACACTACACTATCAATACATTAATTAAATACAATATCTACAAATAACTACAATGAAATAAACTAACTAAAGTACAAAAAATAAAAAAGAACTAAGTTACAAAAAATAAAAAAATATTTACAAACATAAGAAAAATATTACAACAATTTTAAACTAATTACACCTACTCTAAGCCCCCTAATAAAATAACAAAGCTCCCCAAAATAAAAAATGCCCTACCCTATTCTAAATTACTAAGGTTAAAAGCTCTTTTACCTTACCAGCCCTGAACAGGGCCCTTTGCGGGGCATGCCCCAAGAAGTTCAGCTCTTTTGCCTGTAAAAAAAAACATACAATACCCCCCCCAACATTACAACCCACCACCCACATACCCCTAATCTAACCCAAACCCCCCTTAAATAAACCTAACACTAAGCCCCTGAAGATCTTCCTACCTTGTCTTCACCATACCAGGTTCACCGATCGGTCCAGAAGAGCTCCTCCGATGTCCTGATCCAAGCCCAAGCGGGGGGCTGAAGATGTCCATGATCCGGTAGAAGTCTTCATCCAAGCGGGGCAGAAGAGGTCTTCCATCCGATTGAAGTCTTCATCCAAGTGGGGCAGAAGAGGTCTTCCATCCGATTGAAGTCTTCATCCAGGCGGCATCTTCTATCGACATCCATCTGGAGCGGAGCGGCAGCATCCTGAAGACCTCCGACGCGGAACATACATCCTGGCCGACGACTGAACGACGAATGACGGTTCCTTTAAATGACGTCATCCAAGATGGCGTCCCTCGAATTCCGATTGGCTGATAGGATTCTATCAGCCAATCGGAATTAAGGTAGGAATATTCTGATTGGCTGATGGAATCAGCCAATCAGAATCAAGTTCAATCCGATTGGCTGATCCAATCAGCCAATCAGATTGAGCTCGCATTCTATTGGCTGTTCCGATCCAATCAGCCAATCAGATTGAGCTCGCATTCTATTGGCTGTTCCGATCAGCCAATAGAATGCGAGCTCAATCTGATTGGCTGATTGGATCAGCCAATCGGATTGAACTTGATTCTGATTGGCTGATTCCATCAGCCAATCAGAATATTCCTACCTTAATTCCGATTGGCTGATAGAATCCTATCAGCCAATCGGAATTCGAGGGACGCCATCTTGGATGACGTCATTTAAAGGAACCGTCATTCGTCGTTCAGTCGTCGGCCAGGATGGATGTTCCGCGTCGGAGGTCTTCAGGATGCTGCCGCTCCGCTCCAGATGGATGTGGATAGAAGATGCCGCCTGGATGAAGACTTCAATCGGATGGAAGACCTCTTCTGCCCCGCTTGGATGAAGACTTCAATCGGATGGAAGACCTCTTCTGCCCCGCTTGGATGAAGACTTCTACCGGATCATGGACATCTTCAGCCCCCCGCTTGGGCTTGGATCAGGACATCGGAGGAGCTCTTCTGGACCGATCGGTGAACCTGGTATGGTGAAGACAAGGTAGGAAGATCTTCAGGGGCTTAGTGTTAGGTTTATTTAAGGGGGGTTTGGGTTAGATTAGGGGTATGTGGGTGGTGGGTTGTAATGTTGGGGGGGGGTATTGTATGTTTTTTTTTACAGGCAAAAGAGCTGAACTTCTTGGGGCATGCCCCGCAAAGGGCCCTGTTCAGGACTGGTAAGGTAAAAGAGCTTTTAACTTTAGTAATTTAGAATAGGGTAGGGCATTTTTTATTTTGGGGGGCTTTGTTATTTTATTAGGGGGCTTAGAGTAGGTGTAATTAGTTTAAAATTGTTGTAATATTTTTCTTATGTTTGTAAATATTTTTTTATTTTTTGTAACTTAGTTCTTTTTTATTTTTTGTACTTTAGTTAGTTTATTTCATTGTAGTTATTTGTAGATATTGTATTTAATTAATGTATTAATAGTGTAGTGTTAGGTTTAATTGTAGGTAATTGTAGGTATTTTATTTAATTAATTTATTGATAGTATAGTGTTAGGTTTAATTGTAACTTAGGTTAGGATTTATTTTACAGGTAATTTTGTAATTATTTTAACTAGGTAACTATTAAATAGTTCTTAACTATTTAATAGCTATTGTACCTGGTTAAAATAATTACAAAGTTGCCTGTAAAATAAATATTAATCCTAAAATAGCTACAATGTAATTATAATTTATATTGTAGCTATATTAGGATTTATTTTACAGGTAAGTATTTAGCTTTAAATAGGAATAATTTATTTAATAAGAGTTAATTAATTTTGTTAGATTAAAATTATATTTAATTTAGGGGGGTGTTAGTGTTAGGGTTAGACTTAGCTTTAGGGGTTAATACATTTATTAGAATAGCGGTGAGCTCCGGTCAGCAGATTAGAGGTTAATGTTTGAAGTTAGGTGTCAGCGATGTTAGGGAGGGCAGATTAGGGGTTAATACTATTTATTATAGGGTTAGTGAGGCGGATTAGGGGTTAATAACTTTATTATAGTAGCGGTGCGGTCCGCTCGGCAGATTAGGGGTTAATAAGTGTAGGCAGGGGTCGGCAGTGTTACGGGCAGCAGATTAGGGGTACATAAGGATAATGTAAGTAGCGGCGGTTTACGGAGCGGCAGATTAGGGGTTAATAATAATATGCAGGGGTCAGCGATAGCGGGGGCGGCAGATTAGGGGTTAATAAGTGTAAGGTTAGGGGTGTTTAGACTCGGGGTACATGTTAGGGTGTTAGGTGCAGACTTAGGAAGTGTTTACGCATAGCAAACAATGGGGCTGCGTTAGGAGCTGAACGCGGCTTTTTTGCAGGTGTTAGGTTTTTTTTCAGCTCAAACAGCCCCATTGTTTTCTATGGGGGAATCGTGCACAAGCACGTTTTTTAGGCTGGCCGCGTCCATAAGCAACTCTGGTATTGAGAGTTGGAGTGGCGTTAAAAATGCTCTACGCTCCTTTTTTGGAGCCTAACGCAGCGATTCTGTGGACTCTCAATACCAGAGTTATTTTTATGGTGCGGCCAGAAAAAAGCCGGTGTTAGCTACGCGGGTCGTTACTGACAAAACTCTAAATCTAGCCGTTGGTTTCCTTTTGTTAAAGAGTACTCAGTCCTAGGTGATCTCAGGAGCGTGCACGGGTATTTAGCCATCTGGCAGCAGTGTTTGCAACTATTTTTTTTTTCAATGAACGTTATAAATAGTTACAAACACTGCTGCCATAGAAGGCTAAAGACACTCCTGAGTTCCTATCATACTACCTAGGTTTACTCTTCAACCAAGGATACCAAGAGAACAAAGCAAATTTGATATGTAAACCGGAAAATTGTTTACAACTGCATGTTATCTCTTTATAATAAACATTTAATTTAGGCTTTGCTGTCCCTTAAAGGGTTTAATAACAATCTTGTACTTGTTTTTGTTAGATAATCATTTCTAAACTTCAGGCTGTTTTGTTGGTGTGTTTTTGTCAGTTATCAAAATGCGTTTTCTATTATTACCCCTGAGGCTCCTAAAACAAAATAACATCTGCTGTAATAAGCACACCAGTTGTGTTCTTGTTTGTTTGCCTGGTATGGTCACTGTGCAGAGTTTCTGGGTTAAACTTGAACCTCTGTCACTGACTCAGCAATTCAGAACCTGGCTGATCAACAGCTCATTTGGCTGATTAGTAGAGCACCTGATTATTGTCTTCATCAGGTGCATCTCATTATCATTAGGTTCTATATAAGGCAGCTACACCTAGTTATCTGTGCTCTGACATTGGGTGTGTTCACTGTTTGGTCTGTGACAGTCTGTATTTTGGACCTCAGCTTTGTTTCTGGACATCACCAGTTCCTTGGGTTATCGCTGCATCTTTGGTTTGATCCTCTGCATGTTTCTGACTTTGTTGCTTGCTTGTCCCCCAGCTATTAGTGCTCCTGAGCTTGTTTGTGCTTCATCTGCTCTGCATTTGGGCTTCGGACAAATGCAAATTGCCCAAATGTTGCTGATTAGTCGAGTCATTTGATATATGAAATCCAAATACATTATTGGACAAAACAGACAAAAAATGATTGATTATTTGATTAAATAGTTTTGTTTGTTTGTTCTTGTCGTTTGGCGCCAAACAAGGTGCAGGAATGGAGAGAAAATATTAGTTAATAAGCTCCTTTGTTTTTAATGATGTACAGGGGGTCTGACCATTTATTTGTCCATTGTCCCCTGTACAACCCTGCTATAGTATTCCTAATGACTAATGTTAGGGACAGCCGGTCAGGCACTAAATGCTGATTTAGTCATGCAGGAGTTGTATAATATTTACCAAACATAGCATTATCAAAATAAACAATGAGAAACAATACACTTTTCAATGTACTCTTCGTTTTAAATACTTACTGTTTCGCTGCAATCGTTTGTGCAAATTTTCTCATTTTCCAAACCCCCTCCATGGGTACTCGTTCAAGGAGTCCTATCCTGGCTGAAGCCCAGGTAGCGATATGGCGGCATGTAGCCGCTATGTGCCTGCGCAAGCTTCATCATTGTAACTGAATACGTCACTCGCTGGATGTCTCTATTGAAAGAAGTTATCGCCGGACGAACTGCACATGCGCTAGAAAGACAAGACATTAGTTTAATTATATTCATCCAAACAGCAGCCGATTGGAGGATGAAAAGGACGATTGTACAGCAATATTAGTGGGTTGGCTTGAGACGTCGGTATAAGAAATATAAAATGCATTTTTAATAGGTTACACGCATCGTTGGACAGTGAACATAAGTGAATTTTATAAGTTTAATCATTACAAGACGTATTTATAATTGTTATACACACACAAAAAATCAGTAATCCTTTAATCATCTATCACCTAGATTACTAGTTTTGCGCTAAAGAGGGTGCAAAATAAGGCAAAAATATTTGCGTTATTGCAATTTACATAGCGCTGCCATTTCGAGTTACTGAAAAGCCTCTTTGTGCTGTGCGGTATGGTGCGTTAAGCTCCATACCGCACAAAAGCCAAATGCTGAGTTTTTGTGCTCGTGCACGCTTTCCCCCATAGACATCAATAGGGAGAAAGTGTTAGAAAACAAACTAACACCTGTGATCGCTAAATGGAGATTACCATAACGCAACCCTATTGATGTCTATGGGGGAAAAGACAGTAACATTTAAACCTAACACCCTAACATAAACCCCAAGTCTAAACACTCCCAATCCGCCGCCCCGACACTAAATAAACTTATTAACCCCTAATCCGCCGCTCCCCGACATTGGCAACGCTAAATAAATGTATTAACCCCTAATCGGCCACCCCGTCATTGAGACACTAAATAAAATTATTAACCCCTAAACCACCGCCCCTTGACATCACCAAGACTATTTAAATATATTAACCCCTAAACCGCCGGCCACCCACATCGTTACTAATTAAATAAACCTATTAACCCCTAAACCGCCACCCCCCCACATCGCAAAACACTAAATTAAACGATTAACCCCTAAACCTAACACCCCCTAACTTTAAATTACAATATAACTATCTTTAAATAAATATAAACATACCTGTGAAATTAAAAAAAAAATATGATTAAACTATAAATTAAACTAACATTACTATTTTAACTAAATAAAATAAATTAAAAATAAAAAACCTAACGTTACAAATTTAAAAAAACCTAACACTATGAAAAAAATTAAAAAACCTAAGATTACAAAAAACACTAAAATTACAGAAAATAAAAAAAACACTAAGATCACCAAAAATAATAAACAAAATTATCAAAAATAATAAATATTACACCTAATCTAATAGCCCTATAAAAATAAAAACTCCCCCAACCTACAATAAACTACCAATAGCCTTTAAAATGGCATTTTGTAGGGCATTGCCCTAAGTTAAACACCTCTTTTACCTAGAAAAAAATACAAAGTCCCCCCAACAGTAAAACCCACCACCCAACCAACCTCCCAAAATAAAAAACCTAAGTCTAAATAAAACCTAAGATACCCATTGCCCCTAAAGGGGAATTTGTATGAGCATTCCCCTTAAAGGGCATTCAGCTCTTTTACACTGCCCAAAAAACCCTGATCTAAAACAAACAAAAAAAAACCAAAAAACAAAAAAAACAACAACACTAACCCCATAAAATCTACTCACAGTCATCCAGGCGGCGAGAAGTCTTCATCCAGGCGGCGACACCTTCATCCATCTCGGGGACGTCTACTATCTTCATCCGGGACAGAGCAGAGCTATCCTGGACGGCGATGACATCCTGCGCGGAGCGTCCTCTTCATACGATCACCGCCATACACTGAAGTTGAATGCAAGGTACCCATTTCAAAATGCGTACCTTGCATTCCTATTGGCTGATTTGATTCTTCAAATTCAAAACAGCCAATAGGATGAGAGCTACTGAGATGGTCCTGCGATGGATGAAGGTGTTGCCACCTGGATGAAGACTTCTCCCGCCTGGATGAGGATAGATGAGCGGACTTCAGAAACAATGAGTAGATTTTATGGGGTTAGTGTTAGGTTTTTTGTTGTTGTTTTTTTTGGGGTGTTTTTTTTTTTTAGATTAGGATTTTTTGTGCAGTGTAAAATAGCTGAATGCCCTTTTAAGGGCAGTGTAAAAGAGCTGAATGCCCTTTTAGTAGTTTAGGATTTTTTTAGATTTAGGTTTTTTATTTTGGGGGTTTGGTTGGGTGGTGGGTTTTACTGTTGGGGGGACTTTGTATTTTTTTTATCTAGGTAAAAGAGCTGTTTAATTTAGGGCAATGCCCTATAAAAGGCCCCTTTAAGGGCTATTGGTAGTTTATTGTAGGTTAGAGGGTGTTTTTATTTTGGGGGGCTTTTTATTTTTATAGGGCTATTAGATTAGGTGTAATTGTTTTAATTTTTGATAATTTTGTTTATTATTTTTTATAATCTTAGAGTTTTTTTATTTTTCGTAATTTTAGTGTTTATTATTTATTGTAATCTTCGATTTTCTTTATTTTTTCATAGTATTAGGTTTTTTTACATTTGTAATTTAGATTTTTTAATTGGTAGTTTTTTTATTTTATTAGAATAGTTATGTTAGGTTAATTTATAGTTTAATGTTAGTTTTTTTAATTTCACATGTAAGTTTTTATTTATTTAAAGATAGTTATATTGTAATTTTAATTTAAAGTTAAAGGGTGTTAGGTTTAGGGGTTAATAGTTTAATTTAGTGTTTTGCAATGTGGGGGGCCGGCAGTTTAGGGGTCAGTAGGTTTAGGACAAAAAATATTGTGATTTCTTTTGTTTAGCAATTACATCACAGGTTGAAGGGTCCGTATGTTGATTGGTTCCTTTTTATAGTTTGTAGTGATACTTATCAGTGAAATGTGTGCAATAAACCTGTGCTCCAAAACCAAAACCATGTGTGTGTTTAAAGGGTCTGAACAGAGACAATATCTTATCCTGGGTATGCAACATGGTATCTGTATAGAAGATGTTCAACCGAGATTGCACCTTTGTCATTGGGTTTAAAGGGGATTCACCCTCATGCACACTAGGGGCTCCATGTATGAAGCAGCGTAAGCTGCTCTGGAGACCTGGCGGGGCAGGCTTGCACATGCACCGCTGAGATGGCGAAGAGAAATCACAGAGAGCTTGCTCGCTTTCGTGATTGACGATTGGATCGCATGAGTGAAGGAGCATGCATTACTCACTCAGCGGAGTGTGTAATGCTACATATGGGCCAGCGGGCGAACAGATCCGTTGATCATATGCAGCGAAGGCGTCCGGACAACTTCTCAAGTTGAGAAACTGTCCGCACGCCTTTTAATACATGGGGCTTAAAACACGGTCACAACAGTGTATTTTACAGTGCTTGTGACTACACTATTGAACTGCTAAACTGCATTGCTTTTTCTGAAAGGCAGTTCAATAGTGAAAGCACAAGCACTGTGAAATGCACTGTTGTGACCATGTTTGCGCTAAGCGTGCATGAGGGTGCGTCCCCTTTAAAACCCCTTGTCACAAACTCACAATCGTGTTTGAACATCTTCTAGGCAGATACCATGTCGCAATGGAGCGGGTTCACATTTTATAATTTCAGTATTGTTAAAATCCAGTATAAGAAGATATCTTAAGTCCATAGAAACCCATAGTCTTCATCTTGTTTTCAGAACACGACAAACCAAACATACTGCTTTTGCTATCAATAAATTTAAATATTATAATACTTATAAAATTTTGTGACAATATAGTGATTGAGCAATCACGCTCAGTCTACCCATCATGCCAACATACAACTGGCATTCAGAGGGTTTAGCAATGATGAGGGTGGGTTTGGATTACAATAAATTAATCTCACACATGTAAGTGATGATTTCCCCTCCACAGTTAACATAGGGGTTAACTAAAAAGGTGTGAAACGGTTATTGTATCAGTCAGTTTCGGGTTTGTATCTCGATAACAGATACTTAACACAAAAAAAGCCTTTTTTTGAGGGAATTATTCTGTTAAAAAGGTGTTCGTGGCTGCGGGTTTTTAATACACCGATACATTTTGCATTGTGATCACCTGGAAAACACAACAAAAAGTTCAGCCAGAAAGCAAAAAAATACAAAAACATTTAGGGAGTAAATCCCCAATAGACTATGATCAAACCCCAAATAAGACAAAAAAAAGTCCTGACTATATTAACATTGTGTTGACTGCAATTGTTTTCAATGATCTGGCTTATTACTGGAATAGACACAGGTAGCCCCTGTCATTTTTTTACTATGCATAAATTATTGTATATGGCAAACTCAAAATGTTTTCATGTGCCATTAATTACAGTATAGGTATTAAATAACAATGTATCATTAGTGGATCTGTTCAGATATAAAAACCTAACACATATTAGCAGCTATCCCTGTGACATGGTGTCCTGTAGTATTTCCTCCATCTGAATATAGTAAAGAGCTCAGCAGCCGATCACAGTGAAACTCTGCTCACTCCCAGCCAGATGTTAAAACCCTGAAACAGCCGTGAGACAACAGAGCCCCCTAGTGGTGACAGCTGCGCATAGGGATATTAAACATAAAATAACTGCTAGATTTAGAGTTCGATTCCAATCTTTCCCTTGATTTGTTTTCTGCATTTTTTTTTACCAAAATACTTCACTTTGCCAAGATCACAGTCACGGGTTTTCGTCTGTTTCACTGGGCAAGAACATGTTTCCAGCTCACAGAAAACATCCTATATCTGAAGAGACACAAAACCCAGTTTTTTGTTCATTATTCAGACCGAGCGTGTCATTTTAAACAACTTTATAAATTACTTTTTTTTTAAAGCAGAGATGTAAACTCAGGAGCGTGCACGTGTCTGGAGCACTATAGGGTAGCAGTGTTGCAAGAGCACTATAGGGCAGCACTATTTCCTGCCATGCAGTGCACCAGATGCCTACCTAGGTATCTCTTCAACAAAGAATAACATGGGAACAAAGAAAATGTGATAATATAAGTAAATTGAAAACTTTTTGAAAGTTGTATTCTCTGTCTAAGTCACAAAAGAAAATTCTTTGGTGTCACGTCCCTTTAACATGAAACTGACAAGTTCTCTGCAATTACAATCCCTTTAACATGAAACTGGCAAGTTCTTTGCAATTACAATCCCTTTAACATGAAACTGACAAGTTCTCTGCAATTACAATCCCTTTAACATGAAACTGACAAGTTCTCTGCAATTACAATCCCTTTAACGTGAAACTGACAAGTTCTCTGCAATTACAATCCCTTTAACATGAAACTGACAAGTTCTCTGCAATTACAATCCCTTTAACATCAAACTGACAAGTTCTCTGCAATTACAATCCCTTTAACATGAAACTGACAAGTTATCTGCAATTACAATCCCTTTAACATGAAACTGACAAGTTCTCTGCAATTACAATCCCTTTAACATGAAACTGACAAGTTATCTGCAATTACAATCCCTTTAACATGAAACTGACAAGTTATCTGCAATTACAATCCCTTTAACATCAAACTGACAAGTTCTCTGCAATTACAATCATTTTTTCAATACTTTTCAACAGGTTTTCTAGACCATTTAAGTCTCAAAATGGCCTTTTTGATATATTTGCAAATATGTCAAGATGATTCTATTATTTTACAGATGTGCAAATCACAATTAGCTACAGATGACATTTTAGAGGAGTATTTTGTAGAAATGGTCTAGATTCATTAAATCTCTATCCAGTGCCATTATATAGTCCATCTATATGTATTTAATATCCTGTACAGCTAACGAGATCTGCAGGAAAAGCCAGAAAACGGCACAGACGCAGCATCTAATTGCGTTTTGTGTTTGTTTTCATGATTGTCAGTTTCAGTAATGTCGTCTTCATAAATGGATTTCAGTCGGAATCACATGTTTGTGACTGGGATTTTACCATTTGCCATTTAGCAATCAAATCCTATTCACAATGTAATCACTCAAAAAACAACAAAAAAAAACGCGTCCTATGTTGCCTGATACGGGGAAACAATAACGGAAAGATTGGTATCAACTCCATAATTATGTATTAAATGCAAAGATTAGCCTAATAATTGTATGCAACCTATGCTAACCTTACTTTATACCAGTTCCTCTCCTCCATCGCTATCCCCTAAACCCCCTTAGCATGTAAGCCTAAGAGTCCAGCTGTTTGTAGATCACCTTCTTGAGAGCTGACTACAACAGTGCAACTCTTGGCAGGGCCCTTCTACCCATTTGATCCCTATAATTGTTTTGTTGTACTCCCCCTTTGTTTATAGCGCTGCGGAATCTGTTGGCGCTCTACAAATAAACAATAATAATAAAATATGCCAGTGTTTTTGTTTAAATACTATTAAAGGGACAGTCTAGGCCAAGATAAACTTTCATGATTCAGATAGGGCATATAATTTTAAACAATTTTCCAATTTACTTTTATCACCAATTTTGCTTTGTTCTCTTGGTATTCTTAGTTGAAAGCTTAACCTAGGAGGTTCATATGCTAATTTCTTAGACCTTGAAGGCCACCTCTTTTCAGAATGCATTTTAACAGTTTTTCACCACTAGAGGGTGTTAGTTCATGTGTTTCATATAGATAACACTGTGCTCATGCACGAGAAGTTATCTGGGAGCAGGCACTGATTGGCTAAACTGCAAGTCTGTCAAAAGAACTGAAATAAATGGGCAGTTTGCAGAGGCTTAGATACAAGATAATCACAGAGGTTAAAAGTATATTAATATAACTGTGTTGGTTATGCAAAACTGGGGAATGGGTAATAAAGGGATTATCTATCTTTTAAAACAATAAAAATTCTGGTGTAGACTGTCCCTTTAATTGTTTAAATATTGAAGATATAAGTGTAAAGGTTTCTTTAAAGTACTTCATTTCTGTAAAGTAATGAGCGCCATGTTGAAACCTAGGTTTCCTCCTTAACTATCTCTTCTGCTGAGGACAATTATAGACATATATAAAACAGGCAATAAAAGAGGATGTGCAAACAAGATATAGGATTGTTAATGTAACAGGGTTTAAACACAGCTTTCTTTGCACAGTTATTAGAAACAGTGCACAATTCCTTGAAGTTGTGACAAGAGCATTACAAGATGGTCTATACTGTCCTGGTCCCAGCATGGCATAGGGAAAGTGCTACAACAGGTTACTGGCAGTCAAGGGTACAACGCCTGTCACGATCTGCACATTAGACCATCTGAGATACTGACTATATCAAAGCAGCTCCTGTTTGATCCACAAGGATTAGGGGAGTAAGAGGCTGTGTTGTTCTGGTTCCCATATAAAAAGGATGCCTGCAGGGATTAGCTAGCTTCTTCATCTAATAAAGCAAATGCTGCTCACGAAGAAGATGCTCCGCTGACAGATGCGCCGCTCTGATATTGTGGGGCAGAATACGTCTTTTATTAGTGCAATCTCTCCTCACCCAGGATGTGCCATAAGGAACATTCCTCAGAGGGTTTGTATCTTTGGCGCTCTCTGGCAAATAAGGGGTTACTTTTTGCTTTGAGTCTGTACTGACTGGGTTAGCTGTTGAGGGTCTGAACCTTATATGCTTTATCATATGACAGAGCTGTTGTTTAGCTGTGTTTTCTGTATAAAATAAAAAGAACAATTAGTTGAAGAGACATAATAATATTATTGTGCTTGAACAGAGTTATGTGTTTAACCCATGCAAAGGTTAAAGTTAGCTCTGAGTCAGTAATGTTGATCCTGAGCTGAGCATAAGTGTGATTGGCTGCTATGCTTATATGCCATCCCTGATTGGCTCAGCATGCTAACCTCAAAACCAGAAGTAAATTCCCAATTGGGAGCTAACTTTAACTATGTGTTTATACCATTTTCAGAGGTTAAACACACATGGGTGGATTCTAATCTTTCCAATCCCATTCATTGTCAGTTTTTTGGCTCTGATCCATGCTTTTCAAGTTCTGAGTGATCACCATCACAAAGTGGTAACACCATTTCTGTATTTGGAAAAGTTTAGACCGGATACGAGCAGATAGAGGAAGATCCCCCATACCATGCACGGGCAGCAATGCTTTAGTGATCACAATCCTCTCAGCCGCTGGTTTTGTATTTTATGTTGTCTATTGTTTAAGATGATAAATTGCAGACACTTTATTCTTATGGATATTCATATCCTGCACTGTTTTTGGTTTTAGATGAAAATCTTCCCAAAATGGAAAGTGAGGTTTTTAATGAATTAAAAATAAATAAATAAACAACTTTGAACATATTAAAAGCCTGAAAAACACCAGTAATCAAACAAGGCCAGTATAACCTATATACAAATAGGATTTAGATTCTAAAATGTATCATATACACTGCTCTAGCCAATTGCAAAACACGCACAGTCCCATTTACCCATTTGGGATTTCAGGGATCAGCGTCTATTATCAGCAGCATCGAGTGCTATGGTGACAAAACGGAGATCATAGTGGATTAAATATAACAAGTTTTTCTTGTAAAACTACTTTTAATTAATTATATTTTTGTGAAGAAACATAATATCCTGTCCCCCTGCCTGCCCCTCTCAGGCAAGTGTTTTTTTCTTAAGATGACGTTTAAGCTGCTTAGCCAATCACTGTTGGCGCATGACTCACTGAAAAGAATCTATGAGGTGCTGACGGCAACAAGACGTTGTGCACATGCTCAGTGCTATTATAAGGGAGCTCCTGGTGACAATTTTGTAAACAGCGAATCAGTTCTTGTGTCCCACGCACATTATCTGGGACGTATAGGGTGGGCGGAGCAGCTCTATATGTCACTACAGAAATAGGAAGGGGCACAGGGACTATGAAACAAACGGTAAGGCAAACAAAGTGTGCATAAACAATACATAAATAAGGATTGTAATATAGCTGGGGATGGCACATAGATAAAGGGGCTGATTTTGTAAAAGGTTTCATTTTACATTAACCCCTTAAGGCCCAATGTACCTAGTACGTCTCACGGTCGCTAAAGGGTTTACTAGCCCAGCTTTTCTGACTGCGATGAAGCTAGTACTGCATATATCACTTCCAGAGGCATGCTGATAAAGGGGCTGATTTATCAAATTGCGGGCGGACAGGATTTGCTGTAGCAAATCATGTCTGCCCGACATCACTTCATGACGACAGCATATGCTGTCGGCATTTAACATTGCACAAGCATTTCTGGTAAAATGCTTGTGCAATGCCGTCCCCTGCACAATCGCGGCCAATCGGCCGCTAGCAGGGGGTGTCAATCATCCTGATTGTATCGGATCGGGATGATTGCAGTCCGCCACCTAAAAGGTGGAGGACGAGTTAAGGAGCAATGGTCTTATGACCGCTGCTTCTTAACTTATAGTGCCAGTGAGCCGGAAACATCACAGGTAGAAAGCAGCATCAGTTGCTAAATAAATCTACCCCATAGAGTGGTCTAGGCGACATAGGTGAGACCTGCGCTATTCCCAGTGCCACATAAGCGGGGTATGTGTACGACCGTACTGGGTATGTCATTAATGGGTTAACAATCTCAGCTGTATTTGACTCAGAAAGATTGTGATCACTTTGTTAACGAAAAAAATATCTATTAATGCTTTTACAGGAAAAAAATAATCAAAAACACACTAACACAGTGTAACACAAAAACATCACTATAGGAAATGTATCATATTGGAACCACTCACATTTGGTTACTATGATTTGTTTAGTTTTTGTCAGGATTCTTAGGGTGGAAAGTTTGACAGCTTAGAAGAGCAGCTTGGGAATTGTTTTGTTGGATGTTTTTACGTTGGACGTTTTTAAGACTCACCTAATGTTATCGGCTGGTATATTATAGACTGCCTGTATATGAACTGGTGTACTTAGCTATATCAGTATTATCTATTCCATTGTTTGTTAGCCGCCCCCCCCCCCCCCCCCCGTTTATATAATCTTTGTGGTGATAAATTGTTACGTTTTCACAGCATCAGAATAAAATGGAAAGATTGGAATTAATCCCATAGTTCTCTGCAAGCAATAGGACAATAATGACATTATGTAGCACGTTAGAGAAATGGTATCAGTCTAGAACTCTTTCTTAAAGGGATAGCAGTAAGTGAAATGTGCATGGGTGCAATTCAGTTGTAAATAGAAACATGTTTGCAATATACTTCCAGTAGCAAAGAATTCTTCTATTAAATGTTATAACTGATTTTACTGACATACGTACATATGCTGTTAGAGCACATACACGAGTATTCAAACACTATGGGGTAGATTTATTAAAGGTCAAGCACACATGATTAGCTGTAGCGAATTATGTCCGCTCAACCTCGCTAAATACGACAGGCATTTATCATTGCACAAGCATTTTTAGTGAAATGCTTGTGCAAT